>NC_084556.2:11145000-11282500 GCF_033978685.3 Nerophis lumbriciformis | reverse complement strand
TTTTTGATTTCTGCCTCCTTAGTCCTAATTAAAAGACCTTCCTATCTGCACTTCACCTACCGTGCATTCTGGGATGACGCCAACAGTTACCATGCAAAATCTTGACAATGGCTGTTTTTTTATGCAGAACACTGCAAAATAACGAATGACAAATAAAATGGATCAATGAGCATTTAATATCACTTTTACCCTGAATGAAAACTCTTGTTAGAAAAGATGGCGATAAGTGGACACAACATAGACACCTCCCTTGGGCTTTTCTACAAGTTAGTTTTTGAATTGAATAGTGCACCTTTTTTAAGTCAAAGTGCTAGAACCTGCGACTTTCTTTGGCGCCATGGTAGCTAATTTCACAATCATACTCAAAAAATTTGAATAATAACTCGAAGTGCAGACAATAGCAGACTATGACAACGAGGTCAGTTAACAAGAACACAGCAGCATGTGCCTCACAATACGAAGGTCCTGAGTTCAATCCCGGGTTCGGGGTCTTTCTGTGTGGAGTTTACGGCTTCTTCCCACCTCCAAAAACATGCACCTGGGGATAGGTTGATTGGCAACTCTAAGTTGGCCCTAGTGTGTGAATGTGAGTGTGAATGTTGTCTATCTATCTGTGATGAGGTGGCGACTTGTCCAGGGTGTACACTGCCTTCCGCCCGTGTGCAGCTGAGATAGGCTCCAGCACGCCCCGCGACCCCGAAAGGGACAAGCGGTAGAAAATGGATGGATGAACAGCAGCAACAGAACCAATGTTGTAATAGTGGTAAGGAAGAAACTGCCCAGTCGGCATTTTTACCGCTGATAAGTTAATTGTGAACAACAGTACAGCAAGTGTAACACACACGCAGAGGTATAGTAGATAGATTTGCTGGATGCTAACCACTAATGACATTTTAACTACTCCTACAGTCATCTTGCAGAGTCAGAAACAGTAGATCAAGAGGTTGCCTACAGCCACAGCCTGATCACAATGTTATCGATCTGGAACTAACTAGGGCTGGGCGATACGGACGAAAAAGTATATTTCAATATATTTTTACTTAAACTCGATATTCGATATATATCTCGATATATTTTCTGGTGAAAGTATAAAAATAAAATATTCATTTTTGAGCGAGATTCACTGAAATTGAAGTGAATGACAACTGTACTTTAAACAGTCAGTGGCACTTTTATTAACCCAGTTAGTCAAGATGAGTATTAATAGCACAGAAAATAAACTGTTTAAGTAGCACAGAATTACTTAACATAAATAAAAGAGAAAAATATTCTTTGTACGTAAAATAAATAACACAGCTGTACAAATAATACAACATGTATCAAACTCAGATAAAAAATACAATTGCAGGCGGGCATTTTTTAATTCCCAGTCGACAATGTAATGGACGGTTCTGTGGTCCTATCAGACCACATGTCTGGGGTCAGCGCCAAGTAAGTGACGTGACTTAATTGTGCGGCTATCATCTTCCTCACTTCGGCATACATTTTTGGCAGCATTTATCGTGTAAAATATGCAACTCGAGTAGAGTTTTGATTTGGGCTTACATGGTAAACAACTCAAATTAATGTTTTATCCAGACGCATACATTTGTCCAAATGTGGCCAAGTAGACGCATTGTGTGTTTCCTGGACGTCGTCTACATCGCTAAAAGAAAAATCTAAACAAGAGAATCCTTCTGCCATCTTCCACTAGTTTTTTTAATAGATAAATCGCCCGCTTGAATATTCCCCCTTCTCTTCTACCACTCTCTTGCCGTCATTTGGGATGTCTGTTTTGATTTCCCTTCCTGGTTCCATGACCCGCCCTATTTTGCCTCTGATTGGCCTGTACCTAATGTTTTGCCCTAATCTCAAGCAATCGTGACTCATCATAGTAAACAACCAACCAATCATGAATGTTCTTATAGTGCAAGCGCATCTTGGAAGGAGGAAGGGGAAAGGTTTAGTAGCCCATGGATTGTTGAGAGGGAGTGGGAAGCGGGGGAGAATCAAGGAACACAACAAATAAGCGGTGTTTGGTCATTTTAACGTGAAATAAATTATATCGATATTACGTTATTGTCGTAATTCATCCATCCATCCATCCATTTTCTACCGCTTATTCCCTTTTGGGGTCGCGGGGGGCGCTGGAGCCTATCTCAGCTACAATCGGGCGGAAGGCGGGGTACACCCTGGACAAGTCGCCACCTCATCGCAGGGCCAACACAGATAGACAGACAACATTCACACTCACATTCACACACTAGGGCCAATTTAGTGTTGCCAATCAACCTATCCCCAGGTGCATGTCTTTGGAGGTGGGAGGAAGCCGGAGTACCCGGAGGGAACCCACGCAGTAACGGGGAGGACATGCAAACTCCACACAGAGAGATCCCGAGCCCGGGATTGAACCCAAGACTACTCAGGACCTTCGTATTGTGAGGCAGATGCACTAACCCCTCTTCCACCGTGCTGCCCGTCGTAATTCATATCTTGTTTAAAAATATATCGATATATCTTACAAACTCGATATATATGGAAGTAGAATTGTCCCACATCAACGTATATATATCAATGTGATATTAATACATATGCATATATTAATAAATATACAAATACAAATGTGATATACAAATAAATAAATAATTTGTACAAGTAAACGCGTATTTGGAAATATATTTTTGAGATTTGAAAATATATACAAATAAAATGTATAAATATAAAAATGTGACGTACAAATAAATCAAGAATTCGTATAAATAAACGTGTATTTGTAAATATATTTTTGAGATTTGAATGCTTGATTTTGTATTTGTATTTGTATTGAATTTGCATATGTGGATCGCTTTTTTGCTTTTGTGTCGATGAGACATTCCTACCACAAACCAGATGCACAAATAAATGTGGAGTTACACACTCCCCTGAACAACCAGCAGAGGGCACTGCAGCCAGAGTGGTCTAGGTCACAGAGCATTATATGCATTATATGCAAAATGCACAAAAACAATCCACGTCTTTACAGAGAGAACGCACAACGGGCCTGAGCTAGCTAACGTTAGCGTTGTATTAGCTAATGCTAATTTGTCCAGTTAATCTGAAAGACCGTACTCGCTGTTTATTTTATTGTATCAATGCCGTTTAATGACCATGTCCCGATATAGATACTGATCTCTTATCAATGCAATGTGTGTCAAATCATCCCAAAAGTCATGACCTACAATGACCCTCCCTAGTGTGCCTCTGATTGGCTCGTCAGTGTCTCACCATGTCTGTGACCCAGACCGCTCTGGCTGCAGTGCCCTCTGCTGGTTGTTCAGGGGAGCGTGTAACTCCACATTTATGTGTGCATCTGGTTTGTGGTAGGAATGTCTCATCGACACAAAAGCAAAAAAGCGATCCACATATGCAAATACAAATGCAAATACAAAATCAAGCATATTTATATTCAAATCTCAAAAATATATTTACAAATACACGTTTATTTATACAATTTCTTGATTTATTTGTATGTCACATTTTTATATTAATACATTTTATTTGTATATATTTTTAAATCTCAAAAATATATTTACAAATACGCGTTTATTTATAAATACATGCATATGTATTAATATCATATTGATATATATAAGTTGATGTGAGTGTGAATGTGAGTGTAAATGTTGTCTGTCTATCTGTGTTGGCCCTGCGATGAGGTGGCGACTTGTCCAGGGTGTACACCGCCTTCCGCCCGATTGTAGCTGAGATAGGCTCCAGCGCCCCCCGCGACCCCGAAGGGAATAAGCGGTAGAAAATGGATGGATGGATGGAAGTTGATGTGAGACAATTCTACTTCCATAGATATATCGCTCAGCCCTAGTACTAATTAGAGACCCTGACAGTTATAGTCGAAGCATTTACAGTACAAATATAGGTTGGTATTTATTTGTCTCAAAACCTGCCTTAGTCTTTTTCTCCCTCACTTCTCGGTATTTGATCATCAAAGCGAGGATGTCATGGCACCTCTGGAAATTTAAATTTATATTTCTTTTAACACAAAACAAAAGAGTAACCTTGCCGTTCCACAACAATTCATTTTTGTGTGCGTGGACATCTAAAAAAAAAAAAGGCCCTATAGGAATTTGTCAGCTCACATCGGCACTTGACAGCAAAGTCTCAAAGGGCCAGTGAACAAAAACGCTGCACAAGGACACAAACAGACGGAGGAAGAGGACAGTGTGGGACGCGGAGATTGCATTTCTTTTCAAACATAATTTGTTTGTAAAGTGCAAATGTGTGTTGGATGTGGAAGTAGTGTATGCAAAGACATTTTCATCTTCTCCTCACACACGCCAATAAATGATGGGATTGCCATGACAACGTGGAGCGGTGACGTAGAGGTTAAATTGGAGGTCTCTCACTCCACGGAGACAAACTTGATGGCTCCGGTGAATCATCACTGGAGACCATGTGACATTCATCATCTCACTCTTCTTGCTTATATTTTAGACTGGGGGTCGGTAGGTTCCCTACCTTCATGTAAGCCCTCACTCAGACTTAACCCACATCCTTGTGTTGTTTGCGGTACTTCCTTCCTTTTCGCACCCACACCCTCACCATAGCAACTGGATGTCAAGTAGGGGAAAAGAGGACAGGGGGAAAGAGAAGGCAGTGGGATGCATGGATAAAGAAGGAGTTGTAGAAACAGTGGGAAAACAGTCTAGACAGATTTTGGTGTAAAATATAAATAGGTCACTCCTAATCTGGGTTTTAGTTTTATGAATAAATAATAATGTAGTCCGCCTCAAAGTAAAAATAGCCTCCAGGTGGAATAGTTTACCATGTTGCTAGGAGATAAATGTGATCAGAATGCAAGTTTTCTGACAAATGATGCTGCCTGATCACATCCAAACATAATTATGATTATTTTAAATATTTTTTATCAATCTATTCCCTCTCAAGCCTGCTTATTTTGTTGTTTTGCTGTCTTGATACACTGATTATGTTGGGTCTTTTTAATAGTGGAACAGTGGAAATGCCTAAAAATGCGAACCAAACCACACCAAATCGTGTTTGTCATGATCTCACATGATCATTATAAGTTTCTTGTATTTTGTTTATTCCATGTCCAGTACTGTTATTTTTCATGCCACTCTTCTAGTCTGAGCCCTGGCTCTCTTACTAGACCCCGATTGGCAACCAGGACACACCTAAACCTGGTTGCCAATCTGGATGCTTCTGATAACAGCCTTGGATCATTTGCAGTTCATACACCTGTTAACTCATTGTGCACTTTCCAGTTGCAAGTTTTAGGGTTTTTTTGTGTTAACTGCCTTTTACCTGATAAAGAGGGCTTCTTCCTGCCCTTGCCTGTTGTCTCTGCATCTCCAGGTCCAGACATTGATTGATTGATTGATTGATTGATTGATTGATTGATTGATTGATTGAGACTTTTATTAGTAGGTTGCACAGTGAAGTACATATTCTGTACAATTTACCACTAAATGGTAACACCCGAATACGTTTTTCAACTTGTTTAAGTCGGGGTCCACCCATGTATTAATCTGTAGACCCTGAATATAAGACAACAGGACATTTTCAGAATACTTACCCGGGGAAAATATTGTCCTATATTTGTAATGTCTAAACTAAGGTCAATCTTTTTTCTGTCAGTCCTTTGGAGTACATACGGGAAAAAGGCCATGACATCAGATATTCATTGAGTTTGCAGTCCGTTGTTTTCCATTTTGGAGAGTGTTACTATGTCAAGTTAGCAAGTCAAAACTCTCCAGGTGACTGACAGGGAAAAAAAGATTGCATGTGAAGTTCGTTTTTTTTTTTTGCGCCACCTAAATTGGCCTTCATGTATAACTCCCTAAACCTTGAATATAATACTTTTTTTTCCAGACAGATAGGGACAAAAATACCATCTTCTATTCAAATCAATACAGTATTTGTATTATGAGCATAAGTAACACTTCCCCTGAGGTTTAATTTGTAGAATTACATGGTTTCCCAGCCCTGTACAGTACAATCACCTTCTTAGTAGTAATCTCCATTAGAAATGATCACAGATTATATTTTAAAATAATTCATCAGCAGGTGCTCATCTCACCACAATGTTCTTCATTAGGCAGTTTTCCTACCAGGAAAATACCCTTCTACTGATATGTGGGTCACCCGCCTCAATCATCCTAATACCACTACTTACATTTGACCCAGAGGAAACAGACCCAAGAAGGACCTCTTAGTATAAATTAACCCCATTCCCACCTACAGCCAACTCTCACGAGGCTCCTACGTCACTATTGAAAGTAACTGAATACCAAGGCTTGGGTGTCCCATCACAGCAGACGTGTGTGTAAATGGTGTGTGTGTGTGTGTGTGTGTTGTTACAACAAAAAACAACTATGATCTGGCCTCTGTTTGATAAATCAATCATATTTTCGTTTGATATGAGTGGAATTCCAGATTACACAGCAGGAGTGTGATAGATGATCTGATTGCTAAGAACAATGGCTGACCTCCCCTATGTGATGGAACACCAATTTGGTGTCTCTGGTTACCGTCGCCATAGTAACAAACATCAATGTGGCGCGTCCTGGACTGTAACCGCCTGGTTAGACAGGATAAGACAGTAACAAAAATGTGCTAATACTGAGAGGTGCCACTCACATTTTGCGGTCCCGTATTTCAAATGCGGTCACATGTAGAATGGATGCAAACGATGTTTACATTTTAGCTCGGAGCGTGTTTTAGAAGTTCAGTTTGCTGGTGGGATGCACCGTGTGGCCCTGACAGGCACAGCTGCTGTTTATGATCTCCTGTTGTTATTCCTGCCACACTGGGGAAAGCAGAAAAGCAGCTGAGGGCAACAACAAAGGCACGCGCACACACACACACACATTTATATCAACACTACACATTAAAGATGGACGAATGACAGTGTACACTCACAGGACAGAATATTAGCTACATGTTGTAGTGGTTTCGAAACTACCCCAATATCACAAAACCTATTACACAGCAGCAAAAGAACCAATGCTGCTGCAGTCAGCATTGATTTTACAGTATGGCAAGTGTAACACGCGTAAGTTTCACATCATTTTAAAGCACATGTAGTGCACCCCCCGCAGCCCCCGAAAGGGACAAGCGGTAGAAAATGGATGGATAGATGTAGTGGTAAATAAAGATGTTATATGCGTGGGGTTGATAAAAACAATAATACATCATTAAGTTGCTGTTAATGCCAATGTTTTTTGACTTGGCACTAATTAGAGACTGCGGCTTTTATATTTGCTTTTGTAGACCAGGCACCCGGTGACTGTTAGTGGTTAATTTAACAGTACGCTGGTAAAAGTGATTTAGGCTTTTAGTCAAAAGGACTATTGTTGTCAAGTTGACGGAACAAATTGCCCATAACAACTAAGTAAGAAAAGTTATGACAACTTAAACTAGAAAAAAAAACAGAAAGTAAGTCAAGGTGGGCCTCAACCAACACGCATGCACCAGTAATGTGACATCACGCGCAATGTTGGACCTGGGAAATCTGAAAAAATAAGTTCAACCAACATCTTTTTTAGTTCTCTTAAATACATGATACAGAAACAAATTGCGAGTGTAGTCATTTGCCTCCATATGGGCGGCATGGCTCGGTGGGTAGAGCGGCCATCTTTTAGAATGGCAAGCTGTAAACGAAGGGTTCTATCCCAGCCTGATCAAGCTCATGTCGCGGTTCCTCGCTCCTGAAAGCTTGTAAATAGCGTTATGTGTATGTCTGGTCTATTCAACTGGCGGCCTGGGGGCCACAGTTGGCCCGCCAAAACATTTCATTTGGCCCGCCGAACATCACCCAAATAGGCTTGATGATCATGAAACCATTAAAATCGCAAAAAGCCGCTGCCTGACCAGGGCTCAGAAAATCTGTAGAGACTCCTCCCACCCCCACCAAGGACTGTTTTCACTGCTGGACTCTGGAAAGAGGTTCCACAGCCTCTGTAGCAGAACCTCCAGCTTCTGTAACAGCCTTTTCCCTAAGGCCTTAATACTCTTGAACGCATCATAATAATCCCCTCATTTCCCCAAAAACACGGATTAACTCGCTGGACTATATAATATAATATTATCCATAAACGTGGATGCATATGCAAAAGTGCAATATATTTATCTGTACAGTAATCTATTTATGTCTGCACCTTATTGCTTTTCATCCTGCACTACAACAAGCTAATGCAACAAAATGTTGTTCTTATTTGTACTGTAAAGTTCAAATTTGAACGACAATAAAGGAAGTCTAAGTCTAAGTCTAAAACTGGGGTTGATCATGTATGCAGTAGTCCTACCACCCTACAGGTGGCAACACCGAGGCATATGTATCACAATGAAGAAGCAGTGGGGTGAGTACCGGTAAAAGAAGATCGCTCATTCAACCCTGAAAAAAAATGTAAATCAATTGCAAAAATCTGACTTTTAACAATGACTGGACAACAAAGTATGAATGTTCTGCTCCGAGGAAGTGCTCGAGTCATTGTTTGCTGGCGAACCCTTTAAGCGACGAACACATTGACTCAGACAAGCAGCAACAATGGTAGAAATCCCAGCGTTTAAGCTTAATCACGAAACTTGGTCAAACATTTGTAAGTAGATATAATAGTGCCTAAAGATATTTAGTTTGTTTTGTATTGAAATTGCTGACTTTGTGATATTTTTTGCATTTGTGGTCGTGTTGTTTTTTGTCTAAGAGTAACGATCAAACTTCGTTTAATACATGTAGTGCTAAATATGACCAGCAGATGGCGACAATGCTAATAGTGATAAGTCACATGCAATGTTTGGTGTGTTAAAATTTGCAGTTGGTTGTGTGAATATATTAACACTAAACTTTCTATTTTATTTATGTAAAATACACAATGGACGTTACACTTTAACGGCGGTGTAGCTCGGTTGGTAGAGTGGCCGTGCCAGCAACTTGAGGGTTCCGGGTTCGATCCCTGCTTCCGCAATCCTAGTCACTGCCGTTGTGTCCTTGGGCAAGACACTTTACCCACCTGCTCCCAGTGCCACCCACACTGGTTTATGTAACTTAAATATTGGGTTTCACTATGTAAAGCGCAGAGAAAAAGCACTATATAAATATAAGTCACTTCACTTTTTATGTTTATATTTTTAGTCTAAAGGTGTAAAAAGTTACACTTTTTAAACCAAAATATAAAACAAGAACACTACCGGCAAGTTTATGCTACCATTAGTGGTTTCAGAGAACGTATTCAACAAAACAATGTGTGGATTTGTAGCAGCACGGTAAGGCAGTGGTTAGCGCTCATGCCTCAATGTAAAGAAATAAAACTAAGAAAGGCAAATAATTCAAAAGAAGGAACATCAATCCTCAACAAAAACTATAGTTTCTTTTTCGTTATACTGTTAACTAGCTGCACACGCTGGAAACAGGTAGCAAGGGCAGAATAATGAATTTAATGGCAGTGCAGTGTGAAAGTCAATGTGTTTACTTTGCTATTAAGTAAACACAATATAACCTGCGGAAGCACTTTGAATAACCCTGCTGTATGAGGATTATTGAATGTGATAATGTATGTACTGAATGTATACTTACACTCAGGTATAGTGAATCGCTATATAAATACACAGCATTCACCATGTTGAGCCACTTTTACTTACAGTTGTAAGAACTTGTTAAAATAAATTGAATCAACATGTTTCAAAGTTATCTCTAGTAATATTTTGAAGTTCATCTTACATCAGATTGAATGTCAACTCAATGTTTTAAAGTGTAATATACATGACATGATGACACTACAAGTAGTAGTAAAGAATCTCAACTTAACTCAGTCAGATAATCTTGTTGCTGTCACTGAGTTAACGCTGCACTGTAAAAAATAAAAATAATTGTTGACTCAACTTAACTCACTCAGGTCATCTTCTTGCTTTGGCTGAGTTAAGTTGAGTCATTTTTTTATTTTTACAGTGCAGCGTTAGTTGTAGCAATTAGTGTAATAGCATAAATATATACCTTTGAAAGTGTCAATCAAAACTGCTTTCTTTATAAATGGAGACTTGTTGATACAGATCTTGTATTGGATCTCACTAGATGTATTTAAAGGGGATGTTCACAACTTGCTCAAAGTTACACATTTTAAGCCAAAATATAAAACAAGAACACTACCGGCAAGCTTATGCTACCATTAGTGGTTCCAGGGATTGTATTTAATAAATAAATGTGTGGATTTGTAGCAGCACGGTAGGGAAGTGGTTAGCGCTCGTGCCTCGCAGCCAGGAGGTTCAGGGTTCAGGTCTTTCTGTGTGGTATTTGCATGTTCTCCCTGTGCCTGTGTGGGTTCTCTCCGGGTACTTTGGCGTCCTCCCACTTCTAAAGACATGCACCTGGGTATAGGCTTATCGGCAACACTAAATGGTCCCTAGTGTGTGAATGTTGTCTGTTTCTGTTGGCCCTGTGATGAGATGGCGACTTGTCCAGGGTTTACCCTGCCTTCTGCCTGAATGCAGCAGGGATAGGCTCTAGCCCCCAGCGACCTCGAGAGGGAAAAGCGGTAGAACATGGATGGATGGATGGTCTAGATTTGTCACAATTAGAAGTTAAACTATGTATTATTGTATTATGCATGTATTATGTGTTATTGCCCTAAACTCTGCACTTACCTGAACACTCACCACTTTATTAACTTGCTTAACTCTGATAGAGATCTGCTGTGCAATATGTTTTTAAAATTTGTATTATGTTTTAAAAAATGTTATTATTGTTTGTTGTCTTAAGAGTATTTTATGTAGGTTGTTTTAAAAGCACTGAGCTGGATTATTGTTCAATTTCGTTGTTTCCATGCAATGATAATAAAGGTATTCTGATTCTGATTCTGACTTGTACACGGACCAAATGAGATGTTGGCTTTGATTGGCTTTCATTTTTTGTGTCCGTAAACACGCACATGCTGCACATGCTCACACACAGGAGAGATCTTCGCATACGAAAGGAGGTTTTAACAGCTCAGCGTTCCTGACAAAAACACTCTATGCTTGTTTAGGGCCGCAAAGACATGGGGGGCCACATGATTATGGCGACAGGTCTCTTCAGTTGCTGATTATCAACGTGATCGTCAGGCACTGCAAGTGTGTGCTTGTGATACTTCAGTGGACTAAATTGCCTCATAGATACAATTACCGGTATACTTTTCTTTTTTCTAAACTTATATTCAGCGATCAGTCAACCTGTACTTTGTAATAGTTTTAGTTTGCTTTAGCAACAGCGCAGCTGCATCCATTCAAAAGCCCTAAGAGTTCATTACTAATTTTAGTATCGCTTCGAACGCCATCATTATAACAGATTTACAGATTTTTCTAAAACAAACGGACTATTTAAGTTTAAATTGTAGCTGAACCTTTTTACTAAACATATAATGTGTTTTTTCATAGTTTTTGCCCATTTATTGTGTTTTTTCAATTAATGCCAAAGTGATTTCATTGCAGTCCGAGATATCCAACACTTTTCTTTCCCCCTTGAACCTGCCAACCTATTTTTTTTTACCTTTAATATAAATTTTGAACATTATCTGAAATGAGAACTTGGACTATTGAACATATTGGACTGAACTGAATTGTAGTTGTCAAGGTAGTCGTTTGGTTTATTGCCTATACATGATTTTTTTATTGTAAATATAAATCTTTACATGGCTCATAAAACATTGATAATACATTATTTCTAAATATCAAATTATAAACGTACATGATTTTGTCTCTTATGCACACAGTCAGTCTCCCTAACCAAATGTACTTCTGGTTGCCAAAACTACAACAGTAAACCGTTGTTTATTACGACTTTCTAAATATGTCTTTTAAAGGGGCTCTATTATGCAAAACTAGCTTATTTTACCTGTTGGCACCCGTTTTTGTGTATTTGGGAACCGCATAAATCCGGAAAAATTCAAATTAAACCTCGGAGGTATGGCGGAGATATTTATAAATATATATATATATATATATATATATATATATATATATAAAACAATCTTGCTTTCCTTCATATTTGCACCAAACACGCCGTTTGGTATATGGTAGAGGTTTACCTGAAGAGCTTTGCACAAGTTCTCCATTGTAGTCCAATACTGTATAGTCAAAGAGTTCCTTATTTTTCCTCTATCCTCTTGTTGTAGAGCAGACTGGCTCGTACATGCACATGAATGCTAAAATCCTCCGCTGTTGCCATTTCTAATACAAAGTACAGGTCTAACTTACTGTACATCTGTCAGTAGACTCGATGTGGAAACAGTAAAAACTACAACGTGGCTGATTGGGTGGAGGCGCAGTCGAAGGGGCCTTGGCCTGGAGAAAGACTTCGGCACGTAAATAAGACAGCCCACAAAACGACGCATCCTGAAGAGACGGTCAGAAAGCAGCTTGAGGATCATCCGTGAATCAAAAATCTATGCACAATTTTGACCAAAAAAAACATCATTACATGTTATGTAGACCACAAGGAAGTGTTTTATATGTAGGAAAAAAAACATAATATGACCTCTTTAACATTAAGAATGAAAGCCACTAGTCATTAGGTCATGCCCACATAGTCAACTTTACAAGCCGCAAACTTCGAAGCACGATGTGGCAAGGGAAGACTGTATAAAAATAAAAACCGAAATGGGACCACACACAAAGGTTTGAACCAGGAAGAGGGTGACACGAGCAAGCTAAGCATTTACCAACCATGACAGCAGCGATGTGCAGCAATTAGTGCATATATTCGCATACCTGTGGTGATTCATTTGTAAGTATAATCGTCCCTCGTTTACAAAATTTGTTACGGACATAACCGCCATAAATAAATTCCCGCGAAGTAGGTATTATTATTACGAATGTTATATTTTCATAGCTAGAGCGTGAAAAAAACTCTTTACGACCTTGTAAATACGTTTTTCATCATGAGGGCCCTCTAAAAATGAAATAACACCCTTTAGTCACCTTTACACTCTTTTAATCCAATATAGTAGTGATTCTCAAACTGTGGTATGCGGGCTCTATCCAGTGGTACGCCAAAGAATCACTTATTTAAATATTAAAACACAGTGTTACTGTTCAGACTGTGTGTAATGTGGCCAAAAATATCAAATGTACTTGTTAAATAAAACCCCTGCATTGTTTTTAATGAATACTTAGGCCTAATACGCTACTGTGTAATAATGTTGGCCATTATGATGGTACATGTAGAGCCAAGTGTTTTATGAGGTGGTGCTCTGTGAAAAAAAGTTTTGGAACCACTGTGAAATAGTAATGCTGTTTGAGGCTCAGCCAATCAGTGGCCACGATACTGAACACTACGTCGTGATTGGTTTGATCCTCTCTAGTGGCCAATACCACTGTAGTTTTGATACTTTTAGTTTATGTAGCCATGTTTATGCTTGCAAATGGTTAATTTCGGAACACATAATTGTAGAATATGACTTAAACATTTTTTTTTTTTAATCTGCGATGTGGTAAAGCTGCAATATTTGAAGCGCGATGTGGTGAGGGACGATTGTAGCCAACTACCGTATTTTTCGGAGTATAAGTCGCTCCGGAGTATAAGTCACACCAGCCGAAAATGCATAATAAAGAAGGAAAAAAACATATATAAGTCGCACTGGAGTATAAGTCGCATTTTTGGGGGAAATTTATTTGATAAAACCCAACACCAAGAATAGACATTTGAAAGGCAATTTAAAATAAATAAAGAATAGTGAACAACAGGCTGAATAAGTGTACTATATATGACGCATAAATAACCAACTGAGAACGTGCCTGGTATGTTAACGTAACATTATATGGTAAGAGTCATTCAAATAACTATAACATATAGACATGCTATACGTTTACCAAACAATCTGTCACTCCTAATCGCTAAATCTGATGAAATCTTATACGTCTAGTCTCTTACGTGAATGAGCTAAATAATATTATTTGATATTTTACGGTAATGTGTTAATAATTTCACACATAAGTCGCTCCTGAGTATAAGTCGCACTATGAAAAAAACTGCGACTTGTAGTCCAAAAAATACGGTAGTAACCTGGCATTCATACTACGCCTTCTTATGAGTGTGGAACATTTTTCCTTTTCAGTTTTTATAAAGTGAGGAATGAAACATGAAAAACTATGATGTAAATGTTTAATAAAAGCATTAAATATCTGCTTGGTGGGTTGATTCAAAAGCAATCACATGTTTTCCTACCATTGGACGAGATCATATGTTCAGCTAATACCCTATGAGATTTTAAAAAGTTTATATCTTTCTAATGATGCACCTTTCCTCACTTTTTTTTTTTTTTTAATTTCAGGACACAGTGAGAGGATTGTTGTGTAGAGCTTGTATGTCAGGCCTCAAGCAGGAGCAGGAGCACATGTCGCGCCCACGTGACCTTATCAATGTTTCTTTCTCTCTCTCTCTCGCTCTCTGTGGGTCACATCTGCATAAACTTAGGAAGAGATAAGCACCACTGTGAACGCAACACATGCAGCGCAATACAAATTGGCCCAGAAATGAGCAATAAAACAACATAAAAGTCACACGTAGTGAACTTCTTTGTTCCAGTGACCTATTGTGTGAAGCCGGTGTCATCTTGCGACGCATTAAAAACAAACGGAGGAAAAAAAGCAACAAAACAATTGGCACAGTGGGTTAACTTAATAATTACGAGTGATAATGAACACTGGGTTGTCTTGGAAACAAAGCCATCTGCAAAGCTGATTTGATAAAGTCATTACTGTTCTTTGTGAAAGCAGGAGCAGCAGAAGCAGCCCGTGTGATTCACTAATATCGTGACTGTAAAATTCCAAATTACACTAATGGTATTGTGCGTACAAAAGCATTTGACAGTGTGCTTGAATGTTTTATCTATTTTTTTATTTTATTTTCCACAACTATTTTCTTGTTTTAACCACATTTAAATGGTAGCACTATAAGATTCATTCAAGTAACATAATGTACAGTTCCTTCAAGATGCAGTCATTTTTTAAAGCCAAACATTTACTAGTTCGAAATTATTGGACTTTTTCTAAATGATTGTATCTATTCAAAGAAAAACATTTGTCACGGTTGGGTCGCATGTTTATGCGTGGTCGTTCTCCCAGGATGCAGACGGACAACTCTGGACGAAGCGTGCAGGTCGGGTATGATTTATTGTCCATAAATCATACACCATACAAAATACAGGGAACAAACAAAAGGAAAGTGTGCCGATCGGGAAGCTAAGGCGAGACTTAGCACAGGAATCAAAGGCATGGAAACAAGAAGTCTGTTGCATACTGCAAATAAGGAATCCAGACAGAGTGTGGCGCACAACGTGAATAAGTAGCTCTCTGATTAGTGCCCGGCAGCAGGTGAGCGTGCCGAACACTAATCAGAGGCAGGTGAGACTAATCAGCACCCATGGAAACCAAAACACAAACCCAGGGGTGCTGAAAACAGAGCTGAGGTAGTCAAACTAACAGAACATAACAAAACAAAACATGATCCGGGACACGGATCATGCCAAAATTGTATATTACTTTTCTTTACTTTTTTATATACAATGGTACCTCAACTAAAGAGTGCCCCACTTGAAGAGTGTTGTTATACTTTAAGTTACAAGCAAACATTTGATTAACAAGCATCCCTGCCGTTAGTTGGTGTAACAAATGCCACAATGAACCCCGGAAGATCTGACCAAAACATCTGGTTTTACACGCTAGCATTAGCTAATAGCCAGAGAGCGATAGAACTACGTTTTCTAACCATCGGAAGGAAGAAAGTGAGTGCTGTGAAGAAGAAGTAGATGATATTCTTTAAATAAACTAAATAAATCATTAAAAACATGACTAAGAGTGGAGCTAACTTGGCAAAACAATTTGAGCATATTACTATTATTCTGCACCATACTGAAGCAAAGAATGTTAAAATAACATCTTGCTGCAGACATTTATCCATGAAAAAAAAGGAAAAGCTGATGTGTTAGATGAAGAAGCAGCTGGACGGAAATACTATAGAAGTCCATTCTCCATGGTAAACGATTTACATTATTATTACATTTTATTTGATAAAACTACTGTAGTTGTTAGTACATTCTATTGTATTGTTTTAAACAATGTTACTTGTCTAAAAGTTTGTTTTCTTTTTTAAAAAAATGGCATTTTAAAGTGGGTAGGATTAAACAAGCTTTGCTTCTTCCTACTCCTTTTCAGACATGTTCTACAGAAAAAAATAGAATATATATAATATGTGATGTATCATTTTGAAACGTTATACATGTTAGAAAAAAAAATTTTAGGCCAAATTTTTTATGTTACATATCAAAATTGTGTTGCTTTGAGGGAGTGGGGGTGGGTGGGGGGGCAGACACTCGTTAAACTGATTTCAATTAATTTCAATGGGAGACGCTGACTTGAAATACAAGAGTTTTGAGTTAGGAGCTACGTCACACAACCAATTAACCTCTTAAGTTGAGGTAGTACTAAATATTCTTACTTTTTAGCACTTACTTATAATGTTACTATTTCACTGCACTGTACCGGCTTGTGCTCACTTATCATGATCTCACATGACAGTTATTGTTCGTTTCTTATATTTTGTATTATTTCCTGTGCAGCGCTCCTATTTTTGTTCCCCTTCCTGTTTGTCTCCTTTCTTATGGTCTTATGACTGGCTCTCTCACCTGTGATTGGCAATTGGGACATACCTGTCCCTGGTTGCCAATCAGGATGCTTATTATGTCAGCCCTGTCCTTTGGATGGGGGCTGGATCATTTTCATTTTATACCCATGGTTGAGCTTTGTGCACATCCCAGCTGTACACCTTTAATTGTATATTACCCTTCACTTTCCCGAATAAAAAGGGCTTCTTTTCTGCACTTGCCTGACGTCTCTGCCTCCCGAGGTGCAGACCAACAACGCCACACCAAAACATTACATCACTTTTCTTCCTTTGAAATAATACCAGCGGGAAAAAACTGCCAAAACCATGCAGCATTAAACACATCAGGAGAACAAGAGTCTCTAGTATTTATTTCACACTTTGGCCAAGAGGAGACTGAGGGCAGCAGGAAATTGGAGACTGTGGGGTATAGTAATGGATATGGTTGCAGTAGCAATAATGTCTGGTGCTGTGCAATGAGAGTGTTCTTTAATTTTTAAAGGGTGTTGGGAGAAAAGCAAGGCATGGTGGATCATCCCACAACCTCAGGGTCTCCTTGTCTGGTGACCCCTGCTGGGTGACTAAAGGGAAATGCACCAAAGGCTTGCCCTCTGCCCTTTGATGTATGATAGTGTAATTTGCTGCACATGTATGTAGATTAGCAGAAGGGGAGCAATAATGTGCCGATGGGGGGTGGAGGGGAAGAAAAAGTGCCAGGGGAGAGGAGGCAAACAGAGTAAATGAAAGATGACAAAATAGAGGGCGATGTAAAGAGAACAAGGCTTCACAGCTCTAGTGATAATTGGTAGAGACAGCTAACTTCCAGTAATTCAGCTGATGAAGCTTTTCAGGACTGCAGAGCAGAGGAGGCCAAGAAGGCAGGGTGGTAGGGGGGTGTTTTGTTAACATTTCAGCCCATACACACACACACGCACACGGCCACTAACCTCCAAACAAGTGAAGAGACAAAGTGCTGATAGTGCTGTTCCCATTGCAGGACTGGCCAAGGCACACATGCATGGCTGGCTGGCTGGAGCTGTGACACTAACATGACATGCTAGTCAGTAGACAAGCCAACTGGTGATGAAGAGGAATGTTGTCTGACCCTGTTTGGAATATACTATATTTGTTTATCACTGCGTTGGATGTGTAAGACCCTTCAGCCAATACAAAGCTGTCATGACACTGAACCAACTTGTTGCAGGTGGTTCCAAAGTGTTAACGGATATTGAACACTTTGGAACCACCCTTAGAACAAGGTCACTGGCAATGCAACAGGGATGTGTAATTTATTACATACAGTACAGAAAACTAACAGTTATACGGTGGACATACAGAATTCTAAAGATCTGCTATAGGCGACTATCGTAACTTGTGCGCAAAAACAGTCACAGTTTTAGACAGGACCATCCGATCTTGACAGGCTGCACAACTCGGCATTCACCCAAATATTTCAAGGCGAATAAAGTCCAAAGACTGCACACACAAATAGTAGGGAAGGAGGATTTATAGTTATTTATCATTTTTACGCAAAAAGAAGAGTCACGGTTTAATTGGGTGCCCTTGATAACTGTAGTTTGTGCAATTCAGAATTCATCCAAAGGTTTCAAAGTGAATGTAGTCCAAAAATGTATGGTATTTACTATAGATTATTGTGGTTTGTAGGCACAATGAACAATCACGATTCAACAGCAAAACCTTGAAAAGTCCTGCAACTCTAAATTCAACTAAAAATCTAAAAATACCTACGACCAAAAATTGCTTAAGAATTCAGAACCTGAACCCAGGCAAAATTAACAGTCACAGGTTTACAGTTCACCCACAAACATTAAAAGGCTGTGCAATTCAGAACGAAATCAGATTTCACACAAATGCGGTCCAAAAAATGTATGGTATTTATCGTCTATTATTGTGGTTTTGTAAGTAAAATAAACAATCACAGGTTTACAGCAAAACCTTCAAAAGTTCTGCAACTCTAAATAAATCCTAAAATTGCACAAGTCTGTACATTTCAGAATTCAACCAAATATTTCAAGGCAAATATGCTCCAAAAAATGCACATGAATCAAGAACCCTAACAATACGGTGTGTATAGTTGATTAATGTTGCTCATATATAAAGTGAACAAACACTGTTTCAAGGGCCTCACACCTTTAAAGGTTGCACAACTCGGAATTCAACCAAAGATTTTAAGGGATAAGTGATACAAAATTTGCAAAAAATAACCCACAATTTAAAAATCAATTTTTTCCGTTTTTTGTCAATGTTATTTGACTTTTTTTGTGCGTAAACTTACCTACACAGACTGTTGGTGACAATAGGACAAGGAGAAAAATGACAATGACACATTAGATGAGATTTTCACATTTTCTTCTACAAAATATGCCAAAATGTTATTGAAATATTTCCTGTACATTCCTGGAACATTTATTTCCATTTGCATTATTTCTAATAGGAATAATCTACTATATATTCTATATATCGCGGGTTTGTCTCTGTGCGATGTAGAAAATGACTATTGTGAGTATTTGAGTATACGATCTCACGCAGTTGCTTTTAGCTGTGGGCATTACACTACAGGCTTTTCTCACTCTTTCTTGTCTCTCCTTCTCACAGAGACATAAAACAAGCGCACCTTGTTACATACGTCACATACTGTCGCGCGTGCAACGTCATACGACCTCGCGGAGCAGAGAGATAGCGGCATGGGTAAAGTTAGCAGTGGCAGGTGGTGCAAGCGCAGCCGTGCGAGTGGTAATACGAGAGAGAGAAGGTGCCAATCCGGTAACAAATGGAGGAAGAAGAATTAATTCCCAAGAAAAACAGCACGGGGTCCATCGTCTGGCGGTGGTTTTCGGCTTCAAGCGGAAAGATGTTGAACAGACAACCGTCATATGTAAAGTATGCGGCAAAAGCCTTGCTACAAAAAGTAGCAGCACTACTAATTTGTACCATCATTTGAAAAGTCACCCGCTAGAGAATGAAGAGTGCTTGAAACTCCGCATGTCAACATCTCCGGTCGGTGCCACACCCAACAAAATGCCAAAGCAACCAGCACTGACCCAATTGAGCCTGGCGTCTTCCATTTCCAGATCAACACCTTTTGAAAAAAAGGGTCAAAAACAGAAGGAGATAACATTCGCATTAACCTACCACATAGTGAAGGACATACACTATTTGATTTCCTATTATGCAGCTAATTTTTATTTGACAGTTATTGAAATATCTTGTGTGACATCATGCACAAAAGTGCACTTTATTTGTTTTTAACTATTGTAGTGGTGTTCTGTACAAAAGGTCCACTTTAATTTAGTGTTGTTTTAATATGTCATCTTAGTGACATCATGCACAAAAATGCACTAATAGCTGGTTTTAAAATGTCTCTGACAATCTTGCACTTTCTGTTTTGAAATGACATGAATGTTTGTGCCAGTTTTGGTAAATTGACTTAGTTGTGATTTCCCTCTCTGCATGAAAGTTTAAAATGAGCATATATTAATGCAGTATGAACAAGAATGTTTTAATGTAGACACATAGAATCATCATACTGGTGTGATTATATGCATCAAGTGTTAATTCAAGGCTAAGGCGAAATATCGAGATATATATCGTGTATCATGACATGGCCTAAAAATATCGAGATATTAATAAACGGCCATATCGCCCAGCCCTAACTTGAAGCACAAAAAAGTGTGAGTCTGGTTAGCATGCCTTCTAGTTCTGAGAGTATTTAGAACATGTTAACATTTCATGTGTTTATTTACCAGCTTGACCAAACCTTTGACAAATGAAAACATTTTAGATGTCCCCTGGGTTACATCATGTCGTGTACAAACATGTTGTTTTTTTTCGCTTTGCTCTAGCTCTCAGTCTGATTCATCTTTCGAAGGCAATCCCTGCTAGCTACCCCACCCTTTTATAGACACCCCCTCCATCCCATCTTCTTTCTCAGCAACGCTGCTGCACCAGCGTGTATGCCATAAATAGCTTAGTGAGGACGAGGTGAAAGCTCTAGCCCGAGATTGCAGGCGTCTGCTGCAGCGTGCTGGCCTAATATGCTTTCATCTTGTGGACCAAGCAAGGAAAGGACAGGACAGAAGAAACAAGATTGTATGACAGAAGAGACCAACAAAATTGGATTAGTGATGCTCCATTTTATATATATTGCAATTCTGGTGAGGATTTACCAAGTATCTAGTATCTAATATTACGCCGATATGTCATCATTTCTACTACTAGAGTAGATTTCTGTCCTTAAATCCCTTTTCATACTAGGGAAACCACACTGGATAATGAATGAAAGAGTGAAGGGGAGAGGAGAAGTATAGCAGTCAATATTTCTTTATGACAAGTTAGGGAATGACACTACACTGCATCATACTGAGAGCTGTCTCTAATTTAATCTAACCCAAAGGAAGAATTATTGATACAGCTTCTGTATTGGACCTCATGGGATTATGCAAGTGTACTTAATGTTATGTGAGAATACTTTCCCTTCAGTGCAAGTCTGGTTGTCTTATTTCCCTACTGAGATGTTAAATTAGCCCAAAACGGGGTTACAGTCAAACAGTAATCACATTGGCTGCTGGGTAATTACACATTCTGAGTGTTTGGTGCAGGGTTGACAGTCCTCAATACCACACACGTCATGTTTTTGATGAAAATGCATTGTCATTTTATTCAATAACACATCATTGACTTAATTAACTAGAACTATTGTCTCGTTTCCATGGAAAATAAAATGAGCTGAGGAATACAATGCTCGTAAATAGATCACTGTACATCATAGCAACCCCAAAATACAATGCAAATATAGCTCCCCTGTGGCTATGCGAGTAAAACAACATACTGTACAGGTAAAACTGTAAATACATTGATGTTTTATATTTTATTGTATAGCAATTTACAAAGAAATGTTGGATAAACTACAGAATTATGGGTACAGTGAGGTATTAAGTGATTTACATAAAATTGAATCATATTACTAGGTCAACACCTCCGGGTGCTTTAGTATTACCGTAATGAAACACATCTAAGACAGCCTGTCTTTTTCAAGGCCTGTTTATGTAAAAAAAAAAAAAAAAAAAAAAAAAAAAAAAAAAAAAAAAGTTAAGACAAAATCAAAGAGACAAATACACTGCATTAAGTGGTATTTGTGAATGACAGGAAGAAAAGCCCTAACTCACTTGGGGAAAAATCATTTTCCGGCACCTATTGGTTTGCATGTAAAACCCACTTGACCCAGAATATATTTTCAAGACTTGACTTGTTTTTGTCAAAATATTTTTAAGACAAATTCAAATAGAAAAAGACACTCAATTAAGTGCTGTGTGTGAGTGACAGCAAGAAAAGGTCTGACTTGCTTAGGGAGAAGTCATTTATCGCTAGCTATTGGTTTGTGTGTATACTGTAAATCACTAGCAAGTGTATAATTGGAACCTGAATACAGTCGTCTCTTTTTACCAAGACTTGACTCGTTTTTGTCTAAATATTTTTTAAGAAGAAAATCTAATAGAAAAAGACACTAAATTAACTGGGGTGTGTGTGTGTGAGTGACAAGAAAAAAACCTCTGACTTTCTTGGGGAAAAGTCATTTCCATCCATCCATTTTCTACCGCTTATTCCCTTTGGGGTCGCGGGGGGCGCTGGAGCCTATCTCAGCTACAATCGGGCGGAAGGCGGGGTACACCCTGGACAAGTCGCCACCTCATCGCAGGGCCAACACAGATAGACAGACAACATTCACACTCACATCCACACACTAGGGCCAATTTAGTGTTGCCAATCAACTTATCCCCAGGTGCATGTCTTTGGAAGTTGTCGCCAGCTATTTGTATGTGTATAAATTGCGAGACGCCTAATATAAGACGGACTCTTTTTTTTAAGACACATTTTTGTCACAATTTTTTAAGACAAAATCAAATACAAAAATTATCTCCATTATGACCCCCAAAGAAGGGACAAGCGGTAGAAAATGGATGGATGGATGGATGGATGAAATGTTAAAAAGTTAAAGTTAAAGTACCAATGATTGTCACACACACACTAGGTGTGGCAAAATTATTCTCTGCATTTGACCCATCACCCTTGATCACCCCCTGGGAGGTGAGGGGAGCAGTTGGCAGCAGCGGTGGCCGCGCCCGGGAATCATTTTTGGTGAATTAACCCCCAATTCCAACCCAATGTGTTTGTGTGAGTGACAGGATGAAAAGCTCTGACTTGCTTGGGGTGAAGCAGTTTGTCGCCAGCTTTCAGGTTGTGTGTACAAATCCCCAGGCACCGAATATAAGCCTTGTTTTTGCCAAAATATTTTAAAGACAAAATCAAATAGAAAATACAGTAAGTTAAATGGTGTGTATTTGTGTAAGTGAGAGGAAGAAAAGCTTTCTCGGAGAGAAATCATTTATCGCACCTATTAGTCTGAGGGAAAAAATAAATAAATAATGATAAATGGGTTATACTTGTATAGCGCTTTTCTACCTTCAAGGTACTCAAAGCGCTTTGACAGTATTTCCACATTCACCCATTCACACACACATTCACACACTGATGGCGGGAGCTGCCATGCAAGGCGCTAACCAGCAGCCATCAGGAGCAAGGGGTGAAGTGTCTTGCCCAAGGACACAACGGACGTGACTCGGATGGTAGAAGGTGGGGATTGAACCCCAGTAACCAGCAACCCTCCGATTGCTAGCACGGCCACTCTACCAACTTCGCCACGCCGTCCCTAGAATAAATAGATACATAGAGTTATACTTAGGTATTTTTCTGCAACAAGATGGTTGGAGTGTAGTTTCTGGGCTGCAGAGGTAGGATGAGGCCACATTACAACACAAACTGGCATGCAAATACTTGTTTTGCTTGCTAGATTTCCATATTCAAATTGTCGCACTCCCCAGTTCATAAACACATGCTTCTTAATCCCACCTTCTGTGCAGCCAACCCCCTCTAACTCTCAAATAGCTCAAAACGCTACAACCAGATGAACGTAATACTTAGATACTCCAGGCAGGATAATTAGTCAAACACCAAGTATTTGTATTCGTGTGTGGTTCGTCATAAGCAAGGCTTTGCGGACTTAAGGGAGACACATGAACGAGCGCAGTCAAACTTGATCCCGATGCTCAGGGGATGCAAAACTGGGGAGGCAAAAGGCAGGCGACATATTGCTCCCGACTCATTACATTGTCACCATGAGCGGCCAATCTGGAACTAGTTGGCTCGAACACAGCCTGATCCCATCCTAACACTGTTTGTGTGTATGCTAAATAAGGGTGAAACCAGGCCATGGTGAGATCTCCTCTGGGAGAATAGATCTTGGATTTATATGAAAACACTGGATTATGCTAATAAAGCCACACAGTAAGTGGAGTGCATGTTACAGTACTTCCACTTGTATGTGTGGCCATATACATGCATTCATCATATAAACGCATGGCTGATTGCTCAAATGAGCATTGGTCCATGCTGGTACAGTGTGCACAGTACTGTATCATTCTTGCTTGCACACGAGTGCACGACCTGGCCATCATCTCCAAGCGCGCTGGTGCATGTGTGTCGCAGCAGCGTCACACTGAGGGAGGCTGCCATTTGTTTGTGCTTGGCCCGGAGAGAAACTACGGCTGCCAAGGACCCGCAACACCAAATGGGGGAGTTGGAGAAGGAATGGAAGCATAGTGGAGGAGGAGAGGAATGATTTCATTTGATGAATTAGATATCATAGACAAAGAAATTTGCTCCTAGCCAAAAAAATAAACGTAGGACAAACATTACGTACGTTTGTACGTAGATTTGTCACGATACCAGAATTTCAGTAGCCAGTACCCATACTTATGACTTTCCATGACTCTCAGTAATACCACAATTAAGAAAAAATTTAAAACTGAACCCATGTACTTTGAAATACACTACTATGACAGTCCTTCAACAAACCTTTTTGCAGAGAATTTAAACTGCATTATCAGCTGCCAAGAGGTAAGTATGCATTCAAAGAAGAACAGCCGTGGCCTACAGTCTCCCAGTATATCAAAACAAACAATACTGAACTTATAAATAATAGTCAACTATTTTACATACTAAAAAGAATCGCAGTGGCGTGGAGCCTTCAAGTTCATAAAACAAACAATATTGTTCTTAATGTCCTTTCAATATGGCAGCAGTGTGACATCATCCTGTAAGTTGTAATGAAATAGGCTTATGAAATATTTTCAACATTATTAGTCTCAACATTTTTATTTCTCATTAGGTTATGCCTTTTGCTATCTTTTTCCATTTTTGCTGGGTTTGTTTTTGTTTATTTCTACAGTGTGCCACGGGCCCATAAAAAAAAGAGCTGCATTCAGCAAATAGCCCCCAGGACGCATTTTGCCTTCCAGGTGAAATAAGGAAACCAGTGGTGTTAAGTGTTAACGGAATTGATATGGAAATGAAAATAGCAAAACCGTACTAATTTATAAGACTGTAGACACACACAAGTTTACAAACTACAGACCTTTTTCTCTACTTCCACAATTGTTTTTAAATTATTGAACAACTGTTTAACAACAAATTGGACAAATTCATAAATAAAAATGAAACACTCACAGACAACCAATACGGAAGCAGATCCAACATTTCAACATCAATGGCATTAATCGAAATAACGGAAGAGGGTAAAAGAAAACACATTTGTGGGTGTAATAATAAATGACAAATTGGATTGAAAATCTCATGTAAAAATATGCAACATAAAATAGCAAGAAACATGTCAATATTGAAAAAAGCAAAATATGTTCTGGGCCAAAAATCACTCCATATTCTCTACTGCTCACTTGGGTTACCATATCTGAGTTATTGTGTAGAAATATGGTGAAACAACTACAAATGTGCGCTTCATTCACTAACAGTGATACAAAAAAGATCAATTAGAATAATACACAATGTTGGATATAGAGAACATACAAACCATGCATTTATTAATTCAAAAATATTGAAATTCAGCAACCAAGTGCTAACAGCTAAAGTTAAGTACAAAGCAAACTATAACCTGCTACCCAAGAATGTACAACAATTATCCTTAACAAAAAGAAAGAAACATAACCTTGGAGAAAAATCTAATTTGTATGCACATACAACACTTAAGACCATATGTGGGGTTAAATTATGGAATGGATTAAGCAAGGAAATCAAAACAAAATACTAATGTGATTAAGTTTAGGGAATTGTTTAAACTACAGTAGGCTAGACTATTTTAATGATCTCCTTGCAGGTCTTCCCAAAAAAAAACTGTCAGGCAGCTACAGCTTGTTCAGAATGCTGCTGCTAGAGTTCTAACAAAGACCAAAACATGTGAGCACATTACACCAATTCTTAAATCCGTACATTGGCTCCCTGTACATCAGAGAATTGATTTCAAAATCCTCCTGCTCACATATAAATCACTACATGGTCTAGGGCCGAAGTATATCACCGATATGCTCCCACTATATAAACCCTCTAGATTACTAAAATCTTCTGAGACCAATCTGTTAGCGGTTCCCAGAGTAAACTCAAATCAAGGGAGAGCATCATTCAGTCACTATGCAACAAATAGCTGGAATAAACTTCCTGAAGATGTCAGACTTTCCCCAACTCTGACTACTTTTAAAACTAGACTGAAAACGTTTATGTTCACCTTAGCTTTCAGCTAAATCTTTTAATCTTTTAACTTTTAACGTCCGCACTGTTTTTATTTTTATTGTCTGCATTTTAATTTTGCTTTTATTTTCTTTCATTTCACTTTGTCGTCTGTAAAGCACTTTGAGTCTGCCTTGTGTATGAAAAGTGCTATACAAATAAAGTTGCCTTGCCTTGCCTTGCCTACAAGTGTTCACAAAGTACAAAGAAGAATTAAGATAAAAATCTTGAACCTTTAAAAAAAAAAAATCTGGTAATCTCATTAATCTCCAAGGTGAACCATAAATAACTTAATGATTTATTCAAGAGAACTTTAATTATTATGTATATGGTTAATTTTTATTTATGTATTTAATATGTGTTACTTATGTATTGTATATTAATTTATTTACTCATTTATGTATTCACTGTTCTGTTACAAACTTGCTATGATACGAAAAAGGGTAGGATTAAATAAGGTCTGCTTCTTCCTACTCCTTTTCGGACACAACTGGAAATATGTGATGCGTAACATCATAATTGTATTGTATGCATGTTCGAAATGAACTGAAACTGAATTTATAGAAGAGATTAATTTTGGATTGCATACATCTGGAGGTTTTCTGCACACTCCCTGGGCGTGTGGTGGCGGATCGCTGCTCTCACTCACGCGGAGAATACTTTCAGGACCGCTTGTAATCGATTACCGAATAAACGCATGATGCAAGATACACCTCTCTTTCACTTTTAATATATACCTCTACTCAATAAATATGCATCACATATTATTTCTGCAATGTCTCATACCCTAGCAAACTAGGTGTGTATGAGTTACGCCACACCTACAGTTATGCTACACTGATCAAAAGTTCCATTATCATTTGTTTATGAGCTAAAAAGCGAAACCGACAAATCCACATAGGTGACAGGCTTCCACGAAGAAGTAAATATATGGAAAACACTATCTAATATTTCTTCTTTGGTGCTGACTCAGTGCTCACGCACCAAGGAAAAACTCTTGTACATTATTTAATCAATTTCGTATTGGAGTATTGATATTTTTGACAATCCTACTTGTACATTTACCGCAAATGCACTAATTGTAGAGTGTTATTTAACTAAATCATAACGAGGTTGAGGCGTTTATTGTAATTCGAAAACTAAATTATTTGCTTTAATAACAATCGAGAGTAGACTGCATGAGAAAGTGGGAAGGATAAAAAAAATCTCTCCATGACCACATGATCATTAATCAACAACTATATTGCACAACACAGCAGCAACAGAACCAATGTTGTAATACCTACTCAGCCATTGTAAACAATAGTACTTCCAGCAAAACATGCCTGTGTTTCACACAAGCAACCGGTAGGCCAACCATCATTTTAAGCACATGTGATGACCACTCGTGACACTTCAAATCTACTGTAGGTACTCTCAACAGTACTAAAAGTAATGCAGGTTTTATGTCAGCAATAGTAATGATTGTATGTTTTTACACTGATTTATTCAACTAAATACAACTAGAATTAAGTAAAATTGTTCAGCCTTTGGAGACACCTTACACATGGATACAAACACAAGTATCATATAGGAAAGAGGAGGATATTTTTAAAAAACAGGAAAACAAATGCCATTTGAAAAGCTTTTTTGGTCATAGTCATTAGCCATTATTGTATTTTTTTATTTTAGAGTTTCGGCTTTTACCATCATGTTCGATTTGGTTTAGATTTTACAAAATACATGTCCCTCCTGGTTCAACCCGACCATTTATCAGGGTTTGGGACCAGCACTGGACATCTCCAATGGCTGAGAGTCGAGGCCGTAGCTGGGAATCGAATCTGCACCGGGTGTACCACCACACCTTTAAGGCTAGCATTGTTACCATCTTCCTGCATATGTAATTAATATGTAACTAGTCATATTTGTCATATTGTTACTGATGCTTTTCTTGCCGCAATAAGGACAATTTCAAGCTCTATGTTTATCGTCACATTTTCCTTTTATTTCTCATCACTTCTGTGGCGGTATCACAAAAAAACTAAAAAAAAAGCTAAACACACCTACATTAATTATTTAGATACTCAGTAAAATGATGTCTCAAGAGATTTGTTGACACAATTTTTTCTAAACAATTTTGGTTTAACTCCAAATTATTCTACTTTTGGGAGATTTGACTCTAGTTGCAATTGTTTGACTATTTCCGGTTGATGGAACATGATCCACTTGTCCAAATACTTTTGTCCATACGATGCTTGCAATTTAATGTTCTGACTGGCAGGATAAATGTGCATAAAACGCCTCATTATAACAATTCAACTCCCTGGCTGCGTCTGACATTTTCATGGCTGCCATGTGTCCTCCCACCAGAGGAGGGGAAACCCTGGATGATCACCAAACTATGCCAGGTTTTAAAAAAAAGATATCTTGCTTGTTGGCCTGCTTCTTGGTGCACATGTGAGAAAAAGAGGTCGAGGGAGCGTTGGAAGATGGCGAGAGAAATACAGAATGAGAGAGGACAGAGGGAGGAAATAGGAGGTGAGGTTCAGAGATGTTGCTGCCATGGTAACCAGTGGCACCTCAGAGAGGAACAGAACAGAACCGCTGTGAGGAAAGACCCAGTTTGCGCACACATATATAAATATATATACATACATACATATCCATATATATATATAAATATATATACACATACATACATACACACACATACACATGAAATTAATATACATATATATATAAAATATATTATATACATTATATATATATATATATATATATATATATATATATATATATTTCCATATGGCATGAAAGATGCCCCACCCACTTTTAATGTTTATTGGCACATATGCATCTCCCTCACTTACAAATTCAAACATGTTACTCTTGTTCAAACCCTTGAAAAGTATTTTTTTTTGTAGCGATATGTGAATATGGCACGCTGCGTATATCCCCTGCTGTGTCTATGAGGAAGCATTGCCCCTCCCCCAACATTTTCACATGCAATGCAAATCTGTTCTGCATACGCGTGAGAGATTTCTCCCATTTTGCTCTGTCTACTCGCTTTTATGGGTGTCTGTTGAGCCGATGTGAGTCCTCCCTTCCCATTAAATGAGCTTCGGTGTTCTACTGTATCAACAGATTTATCCACATTTGCTCGTCTGGTGCAGCATGGACAGACGTGATGATACTGTTAATTGTAGTTGTCTTATATTTGGGCTATTTATAGCTTGCACAGCCTGTGAGCTTCACCAAGCATGGAGGCACAGAGACAGTGATGCTGCAGGGCAAGCGTGAACGACGCAGTTGGTATTAAACATAATGGAATACTAGATCTGACCAATCTAAGTCTATGAGCACGAACTGAAGAAGCCTATTCGGATGAACGGCAAAACGTCTTCCAAGACAAACCAAGCAGTGCAGTTGCGACCGATTGAACGCCCTGAGATGACAATGACCTAGATGAATGAGAACATTCATAGACATACTGGAATAACGACAACACATGGCCTTGTGGTAAATGTTAATTGAGGCACTACTTGCCTGCAACCAGCAGAGGCGCTGTTATTTATGTAGCTGCAGAGCCATGTCGCTGCTAAACAAGAACAAGAGTCAGGTACTACTCCTACTAATTTACGCTGTTACTATCAAGATACTGCCATTGACCCAGGAGTTCAAAACAGATGTTATATCATTAAAAAAAACAGAGTGAACCAAATATAAGAGCGAGAGATTCATACATACTGTACAAAGCAGCAGGTGATGCCAAACAACTTCTTCCCCAAGTGAGTCAGAGCTTTTCTTCTTGTCACGCTCACACACCGGTGGCCTGAGACCGAGACCCAGACCCACCTGGTACTAAAAACAAAATGTCAAATTAAAATAAATATTTACTTAAGTATTAGTTTAGTTTATTTGCCCATATTTCTATACAACTTAGATATGGTAACGCACATGGAGTGATTTTGGTCCATTATTGAAGTATTTCTTGCTACCCATTGTTGTATATTATTGTATAAGATTTCCAGGGGCCTCATGGTGTACGCACCAAAACTTTCTGTATGCCATTTTTCATGGCAAAAATGAGCTGTATCAAGAATGAAGTCAACGTGGAAATGTATGGTGCCTCACGCAGACTTTATGCTTCACTTACACACATTTCTACAGGATACCTTGACGACAAACAGACGTGGTCGTTCGGGCTTTGCTAACATTTGATTTCAACAATGTAAAAATATTGAAGCAAGGACACCAAATTACCTTTTTCGCCAAATAATTTATTGCTTCATAGTCATATTAATATTTGTGAGGACGTCTATTCGTTTACCTAGGCTATCATTTTTCCACCTGTTGCTGTCACAATGTGTTCCTGTGACTCCAGCACAGCCAGTCGGTCAGACAGCAGCAGCAGCAGCCGTAGACCAGGGACAGTGGAGGACTGGGTCTCTGGGTCACGAACGGCTGCGACAGCAAGCCTTTTCCTGTATTATATTAATAGATTGGATAATCAAACAAGAGCCAAAGTCTTTGTATCCTTCGTGATATGCTGGCATGTTTAAATTGGAAGATTGCAAACCACATACTATACAAACCCCGTTTCCATATGAGTTGGGAAATTGTGTTAGATGTAAATATAAACAGAATACAATGATTTGCAAATCATTTTCAACCCATATTCAGTTGAATATGCTACAAAGACAACATATTTGATGTTCAAACTGATAACCTTTTTTTTTCTTGCAAATAATCATTAACTTTAGAATTTGATGCCAGCAACACGTGACAAAGAAGTTGGGAAAGGTGGCAATAAATACTTATAAAGTTGAGGAATGCTCATCAAACACTTATTTGGAACATCCCACAGGTGAACAGGCAAATTGGGAACAGGTGGGTGCCATGATTGGGTTTAAAAGTAGATTCCATGAAATGCTCAGTCATCCACAAACAAGGATGGGGAAAGGGTCACCACTTTGTCAACAAATGTGTGAGCAAATTGTTGAACAGTTTAAAAAAAAACTTTCTCCACCAGCTATTGCAAGGAATCTAGGGATTTCACCATCTACGGTCCGTAATATCATCAAAGGGTTCAGAGAATCTGGAGAAATCACTGCACGTAAGCAGCTAAGCCCGTGACCTTCGATCCCTCAGGCTGTACTGCATCAACAAGCGACATCAGTGTGTAAAAGATATCACCACATGGGCTCAGGAACACTTCAGAAAACCACTGTCAGTAACTACAGTTGGTCGCTACATCTGTAAGTGCAAGTTAAAACTCTCCTATGCAAGGCGAAAACCGTTTATCAACAACACCCAGAAACGCCGTCGGCTTCGCTGGGCCTGAGCTCATCTAAGATGGACTGATACAAAGTGGAAAAGTGTTCTGTGGTCTGACGAGTCCACATTTCAAACTGTTTTTGGAAACTGTGGACGTCGTGTCCTCCGGACCAAAGAGGAAAAGAACCATCCGGATTGTTATAGGTGCAAAGTTGAAAAGCCAGCATCTGTGATGGTATGGGGGTGTATTAGTGCCCAAGACATGGGTAACTTACACATCTGTGAAGGCACCATTAATGCTGAAAGGTACATACAGGTTTTGGAGCAACATATGTTGCCATCCAAGCAACGTTACCATGGACGCCCCTGCTTATTTCAGCAAGACAATGCCAAGCCACGTGTTACATCAACGTGGCTTCATAGTAAAAGAGTGTGGGTACTAGACTGGCCTGCCTGTAGTCCATACCTGTCTCCCATTGAAAATGTATGGCCATGTAACACAGTGGTGAACATGCCCTTTTCCAACTTCTTTGTCACGTGTTGCTGGCATCAAATTCCAAAGTTAATGATTATTTGCAAAAAAATAAATGTTTATCAGTTTGAACATCAAATATGCTGTCTTTGTAGTGCATTCAACTGAATATGGGTTGAAAATGATTTGAAAATCATTGTATTCCGTTTATATTTACATCTAACACAATTTCCCAACTCATATGGAAACGGGGTTTGTATATGTTTTTAAATAGGCTATACTGTATGAACACAGCTTGTTGAAATTTACACAAATTACATTTATCTTGGGAGTAATCAAAGTCACCCACCTCTTCTAAAGTTTTACGAATCATTACAGCGACTATCTTTTCAAACGCTCGTCTGTTTTGGCCATGCAAATCCATCTTCTTCTTCACCTTCTTTCTCATGCCCGACCTTTTTTTTTCTTTTCAGTCTGTATGCGTTTTTTGGAGCACACAGCATTCTCACAATCTCAACCCTCTTTCTTCCTCTCGAAACATGACGAGGAAGATCCTCCTACTCGAATCCTGATTAGGAAAAGTGTGCAGACCTCAGGCACATGGCTAATTTCAATATGATTTGCGTATTTATAAGAGGGTGTGGTTTGGGCGTGCCCAGTGGTCAATTCCGAATGTAACAAAGAAATGCGCTTGGATTTTTTTCTTGCTTACACTGTTTTTAGGATTTTTAGTAGGAAATCCAAGTAACTCTTAAAATATCAGGCCCCAGGTCATTTTATGATCTACTAATAAACCTAGAAATGTGATTTATTTTACCCTGTCAATGTCTACTCTGTCTAATTGTATTTGGCTCTCTTTCCTACTGTTACCAAAAAGCATTATTTTAGTTTTATTTAGATTCAAAGTTTGTCATACCATCTCTTCAATGTATTCCTTTTTTCTAACATTACTTGTATAAGCTTCTGTGGGTTGTCCCCTGAACAAAATGTGGTCGCATTGTCGGCAAATAATACTAAATTTAATTCTTTTTAATTTTACAAATGTCGTTAAGAGATTGAAATGTAAAAATATGTATAGAATATGAATATATCAAATAGTAAAATACAGTGTTTTTTAGCCCACATAACACTTTGAAATCATGGCAGAGTAAAGGCTAGTGATGCAAATCTTGAAGCAAAAGAGAACATAATAAACAGTATGTGTAATATAGTAGAATACTGTATATACTGCATTACTATGTGAATACATGTCCTTCAAATTTGCAGTTTTAGCAATACATTGACCATACTGTACATAACTACTGTATAATGCAAGACCAAACAGTGGTACTTGCACCTATAGCCATATTCTCACTAACATTGTAGGGTTTCTTCCTTGACCTTTGCACCTCTTCCTTATAGAGTTGTATGGAAATTGCTTTCATATGGTTTGCAGAATCATTGCCAACTGTATATGTACCATTTCCTGTGTTACTATGGCAATACATAGTAGTTGTTGTGAATTGTTGTGCAAAGTTTTGCATTCAATGTCTAGATCAGGGGTCCCCAAACTACGGCCCGCCAGCGTCCAACATCAGGCCCGCGTAAAGTCCCAAGTATAAAAAAAATAAATAAATAAATTAAATAAAATGAAAATAAATATTTTTTTCTGTCTATTCTTATCCACTTTGTACCGCTTGCTACTCACGGTGTCTCCTAGCCGCTCAGGTAAATCATATTGTCTGAAAATGCATTTTCTCATCGATAACGTGACATCATCGCGCCGCGGAAAGTGCGCTATATATATCTTTTATCTATATATCTATATATATATCAAATATATATATATATCTAATATATATATCAAATATATATATATATATATATATATATATATATATATATATATATATATACGTCTAATATATATATCAAATATACATACATACATATATATATGGGCTTCACGGTGGCAGAGGGGTTAGTGCATCTGCCTCACAATACGAAGGTCCTGAGTAGTCTTGGGTTCAATCCCGGGCTCGGGATCTTTCTGTGTGGAGTTTGCATGTTCTCCCCGTGACTTCATGGGTTCCCTCCGGGTACTCCGGCTTCCTCCCACTTCCAAAGACATGCACCTGGGGATAAGTTGATTGGCAACACTAAATTGGCCCTAGTGTGTGGATGTGAGTGTGAATGTTGTCTGTCTATCTGTGTTGGCCCTGCGATGAGGTGGCGACTTGTCCAGGGTGTACCCCGCCTTCCGCCCGATTGTAGCTGAGATAGGCTCCAGCGCCCCCCGCTACCCCAAAGGGAATAAGCGGTAGAAAATGGATGGATGGATGGACATATATATATATATATATATATATATATATATATATATATATATATATATATATATATATATATACAGCCCAGCCCCGGCCAAATTGTTTTAACCCGATGCGGCCCCCCGAGTGAAAAACTTTGGGGACCCCTGGTCTAGATTGTTAAAATTATTAGACCTCAAAACATTTATTTATTTAAAACGGAGTACTATTTTCTTTCTCGTAGAGCCATTGTATTAGACGTTAGTAGCAAGTGTGTGTATTAATGTCTACGGCGTGACTTTTAGAAGGCAAACAAAAATGATTCTCATTTCCTGTTCTGACCATGCACCAAGTCGCATGGAAGTGGAGAGGAATGAGGGGGAGGAGAAGGTCAACAGAAGGAGAGGCAGATGCTCGGGCCTCAGATGTTTGAATAATTATTATCCTGATGAGATTTGACGATGAGATATTGAAGGAGTACCTCACGACACAGCAGAGGGAGGGAAAAAAGAGAGGTGAGACAGAGAGTGACTCTTTCTTCATGATGCAATATGTGGGTACGTCACGCAGATGCGTGGTCCCACTCTCCTTGTCCTACGAGGCGTGAGAAAGTGTAGCCTCCCTCTCATCTCTAAAGATGCATGGAGTTACATTCAGAGGGCAGGAGATAGAGAAAGAAGCAGCTTGTGTTCTTTATGTCTCAAAAGCTCAGCTGAGACACGAATAGAAGACACTGGACTTTATTCTTTCGACTGTATAGACAACTGTATTTGGTTGTATTAACATTTCTGCCCTCTTGAAAGCTGCACGAGCAAGGAGGATGATACAAGATGACAAGGACTGTGACATTTACTCTGAGGCGGGGGAACATTTCACCATGACTGAAACGACAATACAGTAGTTTTTAAAAATGTGTCTTTTTCCTCTAGCACAGCTGGCAGGCTACTTATTGTTACATTGAGGATAACATAAGACAACAGGGACATCATGTATTAAGAGTTGCGTGGATTTTGTAGTAAACACCGGCGTACGTTCGAATTCTGAAAACGGAGTACGCAAGAAAGAAATCAGATCTATTAAAGTGTGTACATGCAATAATCCAAGCACATTTCTTTGTCACATACCAATCAACGTGGAACTGACCGCAGACGTTTGAGTGGCCTGGGCGCCCCCTTTTGAATACACAAATCATATTGAAGTTAGCCATGTGCCTGAGATCTGCTCACTCAGCCCAATCAGAATTCAGCAGGAGTCAGTAAGAGGTATTTCTTTCTTGTGTTTCGAGGGAACGAAGGAGGGTTGAGAGTGTGAACCTGTCAATGTTGTTGGCTCCGAGAAGCACACACAGGTTGAAATGAAAAAGAAATGGTGGGACTTTAGAAAGAAAGTGAACAAGACAACGGATGTGCATGGCCTAAACTGGCAAGGGGACTGGATATATAGTGGTGTTGCACCCCCTTTGAAAGGATAGTCCCTGGAATAACACGCAAAACTTCTGAAGAGGTGGTGACTCTGTTTACCCCCAATATGATTTGGATTTGTGTAACTTACAACCCAATGTGTTCATACAGCCTGCTTACACACAGATTCATGTGAGAATTATGTAATGTTTGGTTTGCAATCTTTTAAATTTAAACATGTCAGTGTTATGGTTCAACAGGGGAAGGTGACGGCAACAGACACTAGGGGAGTATAGCTTTATGTATTTATTATATATATAGACCATATATATAATAATAACCAAACAACGCTAAATATACTAACTAAGCAAATGAAGTGTGACAAAATCCAAGAGTGTGTATGGTGTAAGGCTATGTGTTGTAGATTAGCTGTTGAGTGTCACCGTAAATGTTGAACGAGATACGAAGAAGTCCAGGGGAGAGAGAAGTCTACAGGTCCAAGTCCAAAGCCAGGGAAGTCAAGGATCGAGGGAGGCAGTCAGAGTCCAGAGGGAGATCCGGGGAAAAGTGGGACGCACATCTCACTTTCCAGGCGACGGAGGGTATTGCGGGGGCGACACAAGAAAACACACTGAGAACACGGAGGGGCAAAACACAGAAAGAGCAGGATTGCATCAAGCAGGATGATCGCTTACTGTACGCCAACAGAAGACTATACTCCGGCACCGCATGGCAGGTTGTGCGAGCTTATAAAGGCAGCTCATTCATCCCAGGTAGGTGCGCTGATTACAGATCTCCTGCAGCCGTGCCGAGGTGCAGCCGTGCGGAGGTGCGCCCGCAGCGGAGAGGAAACGCCCGTGGGCGTGGCCCGCTGTGCTCTCACTGGAGCGCACAGACGGATGAGCGTCGTTGGCAGGAGTCTGAGCCGTAACAGTCAGCATATCAAAAATGATACGAAAAAATTTGACTCTTGTTTGATGCCTCAATGTATTATTACAACACAGGACAGCTAATTGCGGTAGCAGCCGTAAGTGACACAAAGTCAGGCCATGCCTCCACCGTCTCTGGTGCTATTTGTACCACAACACCCGGCGGCTGCTATCCGCCCAACTGGCCAAGCACATGTGCTGGAGTCACAGGAAGGTGGCGAAATGATCGCCTGGATAAATGAATAGACATCCTCACAAACAATAATATGAATATGAAGCATTAAATATATTAGGGAAAAAGTGAATTATGTCTCCTTGGCTCTATCTTTTTTAAATTGTTGAAAGTAAATGTTGGCAAAGCCCGAACGACCACGCCTGTGTGTCGCCAAAGTATCCACAGTTTGTAGAAATGTGCGCATGTGAAGCATGAAATTGGCATGATTTAAGTTTTTGGGCTTACGCAAGCTTAAAGGGGGACTGCATTTTAGGGGAAAGTTTTCCCATCGTTCACAATCCTAATTAGAGACAAGAAGACAAAAGGTTTTGTAATTTTTTGCATTCTAATTTGTAAAAGATTGGCTTGTTTTTGGTGGCTAGCAATGCAGCTAATGGGAGCAATTAATTCTGCCTTTAAATCACTTTAAAAATGCATCCAAAAACCACCAACAATACATAATTTACGTTCAGTAAGCTGTATAATAACCAAGCTTTAGCAACATTGTTATTGTAAGAGCGAACACTGAGGAACTGTTTATCTAGCGTAGTAAAATATCTGCGACGGCATGCTACAGAATTAGCCATAAGCTAGCTACGGCAAGAGATAAGCTAATTTCTGCGTCATTAGCTGAATGGCTTCTGAGTTGGTAATACACAACACAATGCGAGAGGACACCAATCTGTACTGACTGGAAAACGTGAACAATCATATTACAGTATCTGTAAAGTATTAGCCCACATTTCATGGTTTGTTTGTACACAGCTAGCTCGACAGTGTATGTAGTTGTAATAACAAGCATGATGTCATGATCAATATTATAGTGACTCACTCGATGGACAATTGTCTGCTTGGGGAAGTTGTATAATAATTATTATTATTATTACTAGGGATGCAGTTATTGTAATCGAGTAATCTATCAGTTTGTTCGATTATTCAAGTAATCCCATAAAAACACTTTACACAGTAGCCTCAAAACGTATTTTAGGGAAAATTCTTGAAATAAACAACAATTTTTTTGCTTGGACATTAACCTTGATTTTTTTTCTAATAAATGCATATCATCAACATTGAAAATGCACTTTTAACATGTGTCCTTTAGTGAATAATAAAAACATAAAATAAAAAAAACCTCTCCACAGTTCACCGCCACATTGATTACTGCACCCACACTCATTAAACAATTGATCGGAGCAATAGAATATAAATAGAAGCTTTTTTCTAAATCGATTTATTGTTATAACCCTAAACAATACTAGGGCTGCAACAACTAATCGATTAAATCGATTATAAAAAATAGTTGGCGATTAAATTTGTCATCGATTCGTTGGATCTATGCTATGCGCATGCACAGAGGCATTTTTTTTTTTTTTTTTTTAATAAACCTTTATTTATAAACTGAAACATGTACAAACAGCTGAGAAACAATAATCAAAATAAGTATGGTGCCAGTATGCTGTTTTTTTTCCAATAAAATACTGGAAAGGATAGAAATGTAGTTTGTCTCTTTAATCCGATTATTAATCGATTAATCGAAGTAATAATGGACAGATTAATCGATTATCAAATGAATCGTTAGTTGCAGCCCTAAACAATACTTTTAAAAAATTGGCAGAACCATATTCTCATTTACAGAGAATAATATGAGACAAAGGGATTGTACTGGTCGCTTATTTACCCTGGTTTGCACTAAAAATTCCTACCTTTTATGGAAACTGAGCTCTTTGGATTCTTTTAAAATGTAGCCTCTTTATTCACATACACTATGATTAGCGCCACAAAAGCTGCTCCAATTATGTACAAATCCTTTTTTTAAAAAAACAAAAAACAACAACTTATAACACCAATTAATAAAATCACAGTGTGATTTGCATCAGTCAAGTGTCAGGGAAATGCTCATCATGTTAGTGGTGATTATTTTCACACATGCAAAGCACACTCACACATACACATGCAAAGGACATATGCTGAATAAAAATGCTATCATCAACGCTTCACAGTTTTCACTGGACCGTCTTCCAACACAAAAAGCTGTGACAATAAACTGAGTTTTTTTTTTTTTTTTTGGCATTTAAGAAATAAACTGGGAAATCTCTGGGCCTTTAAGCATGTGAGTAGGTGTGAAATAATACAACAGACACAGGGAGGGAAAACACGGGGGGACAGAAATAGACCAGGGATGGTTCCCGCAGAGGTGGCTTCACATTTTAAATAAATACAAGTTGAATCCCACCATGATTATGGAATCATTTCACTGGTGTAAATAAAGCCTCTCACTTATGCAGCATATACCGTAAGTGTGTTTGTTTAGGTGTGAGATTCCCCTTAGTGTGTGCTGGTTATGCTGCTTATATTCGTTAGGCTTGCGAGTGTGCAACACTAGATTTGATATTCATAGAAGTCCCAAAAACATTCTGTATCTATTTGCTTATTTACTGTACAGTGGCTATACATAAAACATGACAAGATACGCCCTTTCATTCCTTTTAAATACTAACATCCACATGAATGTCAGAGTGCCAATACGAATTTGATATTTATGTGCAACAAACAGCCACCCGCTTCAAAATAAATCATCCTTTTGGACGCTCATCCGTGTATCTTTTTCAATTTTTACGCTACAATGCATGTAAAATAGATGCATGCAATGATTCTACAGAATTATGTAGGCAAAAGAAGCAAAAGAGGAGGTGTGCAACTTCAGGGTACTTTGTAATATACTTCAAGAGATAAGTTGTACTCTTTTAGAAATGCTTTTTGAAATGTGAACATAGTTGTATTATGATATTGACACTAATGTATATATGTTCTGTCATTCACCTAATTTTCCCTGTCAATCAATGTTTATTTATATAGCCCTAAATCACATACATACACATATATATATGTATATATATATATATATATATATATATATATATATATATATATATATATATACATATATACATATATATATATATATATATATATATATATATATATATATATATATATATATATATATATATATATATATATATATATATATGTCTTAATAAGGTTATCCAAAAAATAGTGCTCGATACCGTAGTAGAGCGCAATATATGTATGTGTGGGAAAAAAATCACAAGACTACTTCATCTCTACAGGCCTGTTTCATGAGGGGTTCCCTCAATCATCAGGAGATTTGATGATTGAGGGAACCCCTCATGAAACAGGCCTGTAGAGATGAAGTAGTCTTGTGATTTTTTCCCACACATACATATATATATATATATATACAGTATATTCCGCCCGATTGTAGCTGAGATAGGCTCAAGCGCCCCCCGCGACCCCGAAGGGAATAAACGGTAGAAAATGGATGGATGGATGGATATATATATATATATATATATATATATATATATATATATATATATATATATATATATATATATATATATATATATATATATACACATGTATATATATATATATATATATATATATATATATATATATATATACACATGTATATATATATATATATATATATATATATATATATATATATACACATGTATATATATATATATATATATATATATGTATATATATATATATATATATATATATATATATATATATATATATATATATATATATATATATATATATATACACATGTATGTATATATATATATATATATATATATATACACACACACACATACATATATATAAGTTAGGGTCAGATTTGTGTTATAAGTGTTATTATATTATTAGTATCACAAAATGTAAGCTTTTTTCAATACATTATGTATTTTTGCTCCTTTTTATATATATTTTTTTACTCTTGTTTTTTACCCCTGTAATAATTAATATTAAACTGTGTCACCTATAACACAAAGCTGACACCAAGTTTTGTCTTTAAATATATATGTAATGTCTCTTTTAACAGTTCGATTTACAAAATAAAAATATATCTAGAATGTTCCCTGCATATTTTGACTTTTTAGTATGCGGCCCTTGGTGAAGAGGTTTGGACAACCCTGTATTATTGACTAATATTCCAAACATTTTTTGTTACAATAAAATGTTTGTTCCCCTGACTTATAATTTAAAAAGCAAGTACGTTATCCATCAATTTGTACGTTAAAAAATAATAATCCAGTCTTAGAGAATTGTGTAGTAATATCATGAGGAGATTGTACATTAAAATTCATATATAGTTACTGTTACAAGCGGCTCTCCGAGCAGATGTGGCCCTAAAAGAAAACCAGTTTGACACGCCTGTATTAGATGGTAAAATAATGTACTTTTTTGTTTGTTTTTACAGAATATACTTTTCGTTGTAATGTCTTTTTTTTGCAATTACAATAAATGTGTGTATATATATATATATATATATATATATATATATATATATATATATATATATATATATATATAACTAGATGTCCACAGGATGGCGCCAGTGTTTTGCAATCTGCTATACATTTGAGGACACAACATTAGGTACACCTGTATGACGACATCCAAAACAAAAGCTGTGATAAATTCTGTGTTAAGGAAGATATTAGGTTAAAGTTCATTGAAAAGTATGTTTATTGTGGTTGTATTTTTAATTAGTGTAGAACGGCACGCTTTAGTTACTTGAGAAGAACAATTAAGAGTTTCTGTTGTACATCACAAGTTACAACAAACACAGTAATACACATTAATTGTAGAAAAATAAGACTAAGTGAACACTTACCGGCCACAGCGTTGTGTAAACTCGAGGAAACTAACGATAAACCTAACTATACACACAATTTACGCTGCGAACTAATTTCTTTGTTTTTAGTAAGGCGCTTCTTGATTGGTCTATAGAAACTCTACGCCAATCAGAGAGCAATTTGCTCTTGGGTGTATACGAAGAGTAAGGCGCTCCATTATTGGTCAGTGGCTATCACTTGTTGAAGTACTATGCCAATTAGAGTATGTCTTATTCTTTTGTCACTTTTTTTTCTCATTGGCTGGTTTACGAGCGACAGCGGAATTGAACACAGTTTGACCAAATCGAGAAGACAAAAACGGTGTTTACTTTTGCAATAATAGTTGATTCAAGATGAGTCAAGAAGTACGCAGTCCAAGCGGAAGTGCTGCTAGCTTTCTGAGCGGCCAACGATGGAACCGAAAATGCCCTCAACAAGTCCACTGGACGGAGGACACTTTAAGGTTTGTTAGTTTAACTTTCTGTCGATACGTGACAAAAACATGAAAATGCAAAATATCTCAAAGCAATATTGACACCATTGCAAAGCCCTTGGAAATAACTTTCCACTGGTACTCCAACATCGCGATAGGCCTACTATTGGGAGCTCCGACTTGTTGAAGTTAAGAATTAATGGCTTTTTGTCTTAAATGATCCTATATTTTGGAAAATGAACTATAAAACCTCATATTTCCCTTATTATGTGTCATAAATGCATGAAATATAAAAACACGAATGAATTAGTTTATTATGTTAATAAATAGGGCAGCACGGTGGCAGAGGGGTTAGTGCATCTGCCTCACAATACGAAGGTCCTGAGTAGTCTTGGGTTCAATCCCAGGCTCGGGATCTTTCTGTGTGGAGTTTGCATGTTCTCCCCGTGACTGCGTGGGTTCCCTCCGGGTACTCCGGCTTCCTCCCACTTCCAAAGACATGCACCTGGGGATAGGTTGATTGGCAACACTAAATTGGCCCTAGTGTGTGAATGTGAGTGTGAATGTTGTCTGTCTATCTGTGTTGGCCCTGCGATGAGGTGGCGACTTGTCCAGGGTGTACCCCGCCTTCCGCCCGATTGTAGCTGAGATAGGCTCCCCGCGACCCCAAAGGGAATAAGCGGTAGAAAATGGATGGATGGATGTTAATAAATATGTTATCATTTAACATTATGTTTTTTCAACTAGTGTGCCATGAGATACAGTCTGGTGTGCCGTGGGACATTATCTAATTTCACCTATTTGGGTTAAAAATATTTTTTGCAAACCAGTAATTATAGTCTGCAAATTATGTGTTGTTGTTGAGTGTCGGTGCTGTCTCAAGCTCGGCAGAGTAACCGTGTAATACTCTTCCATATCAGTAGGTGGCAGCCGGTAGCTAATTGCTTTGTAGATGTCGGAAACAGCGGGAGGCAGTGTGCAGGTAAAAAGTTGTCTAATGCTTAAACCAAAAATAAACAAAAGGTGAGTGCCCCTAAGAAAAGGCATTGAAGCTTAGGGAAGGCTATGCAGAACTAAACTAAAACTGAACTGGCTACAAAGTAAACAAAAACAGAATGCTGGACGACAGCAAAGACTTACTGTGGAGCAAAGACGGTGTCCACAATGTACATCCGAACATGACATGACAATCGACAATGTCCCCACAAAGAAGGATAAAAACAACTGAAATATTCTTGATTGCTAAAACAAAGTAGATGCGGGAAATATCGCTCAAAGGAAGACATGAAACTGCTACAGGAAAATACCAAAAAAAGAGAAAAAGCCACCAAAATAGGAGCGCAAGACAGGAACTAAAACACTACACACACGAAAACAGCAAAAAACTCAAAATAGGTCACGGCGTGATGTGACAGGTCATGACAGTACACCTACTTTGAGACAAGAGCTATATTGATGCATGCTTGGTTATGGTTTAAAGTCATATCCAACAATTACGACAATTACTTTTTACTGTCAACTGAGTTTCGTTTTTTAATCATTTCTGCTGGTGGTGTGCCTCTGGATTTTTTTCAACGCAAAAAATGTGCCTTGGCTCAAAAAAGTTGAAAAACACTGTTGGTTAAATCATATCGGGCAGCACGGTGGATCGGGGGTTAGTGCATGTGCCTCACAATAAGAAGGTCCTGGGCTCGGGGTCACATAAAAAAATATATTTTCAGGTTGTGGCAGCTATAACTTTGACGTGGCGGTGCACCACATTCAGTTACATTAAGGGGGAACCCTGGCCGTGCGTTTCCCACCTAGGCCTTCAGTGATGTCCGACTTCAATGATTACCTCTCAAAATACCATAATTGATGTCACCACATGACCATTGCTAGATAAATACTATACAGAAACACATTTACGCACTACTGGGCATTGTACAAAACGGGTTATTTACTGGCGCATTTAAAAATCAATGAACCCACATCAGCAATTAAAACATGTCTTATGTGGTACTGTCAAAATTAAAATTGCAAAAAACATATTAAACGTGAAAAAATAAAGAAATAAAATATCTGAACTCACATTTCATCGCCGGGACAGCTGAGCTAGCTTCTGGGGTTGGCCGACATGGTCTCACAAGATGTAGTTTCTCTTTAAATATCCTTCTTCAAAATGGCCTTGCAAATATATGTGTTGTCTTGTCTAATCATAAAAGATGCATACGGGGCGTGTTGGCTGAGTTCTTAAAGTTTACACCACAGCGTGCTCATCAAAAAACATCCAACTGCCGGCATGTCTACATTCAACAACCTGAACGGGGCTACTGCGCATGTCCTTCACTACTGTGGCATGCTGGGTAATGGAGTTCTTATGTTACTTCGCTCATAACATCACTATATATCTGCCTTAGGCCAGCTAGCAGGCCTTACTGACAACAACTCGTGATCTGATTGGCTATCGCAACTGTCTGTCAAATGTTTGTGTCCGTGCCGCATTGTTGATTCTGAAGGCCCTGGCAGATTTCGAAGAGCATGACAGCATAAGCTAGCTGAATTCTGATTGGATAAAAACTCTATAACCTAAAAACAACAGCGCTGGAAGGAGCGTAATATATGACATGAAGAGAATATGAATAATTTTAGGTATTTAGGAAAAGTAAATAGAAAAATACTTTTGTCTTTAGTTATGATCACAATTTCTGGTAATGTTAGGCCAACACAGAAGGCCTTGCTGGCCCTGACGGCGCACCACTGCTGGTATGTATGGTATATCAATATTCAGCCAAACAATATTGGGATATGAGTTTTGCCAAAGTTTATATTGCCCAGCCTTACCCTAGTGTTAGTGACAGTGTTAGCACAGTTTAGGGATGTTCTCTGTTTTTTCTTAAGGATTGCAAAAGGCCTTGTGATGGCATTGTGTTTATATGTATGAGTGCACATGTGTATGTAAAATATTGCGTCTTGATTTTTTGCACTTTTCGTAATGAGATCCGGAAATTTCTAAGTCGAGGTACTTCTGACAAATGTGAACTCTGTCATCAACCTCTGTGCTCTTCAATTAGTCCAAAAATAACCCCTACACTATGGTTGTCTCGATACCAATATTTTGGTACCGGTACCAAAATGTATTTTGATACTTTTCAAAATTAATTTAATTTTTGGCTTAATTTTAACAAAAAATCTTACGATATGTTACGATATGTGGTTCCTATTGCACTTAAAGAACAATTTTAGAAGATTTGAAAGTGTATTTTACATATAGCCTGTCATAATGTAAGATTAAGTTACAATAGAACATAAAGTTTTACTGACATTATATTAAATGTCTTACGATTTTTTGTTGCCACGCTTGGTCTGTGCTTTAAGAAAAATACAATCATTAGTAAATACTAAAAACAATACTATGGCTAAAACTACATATATAAAACATGTAGCAGGTAAACCACACATTGTTAAAGATACAACACAAATTGTAACAATTTGTTACAACATTTCAGTCATTTCACTTGCATTAGTTTGCGCCACATGGGTGGTTTTAACTCCGCTAATATTTGGCATAAAGCCGAACAGCTGTGTGCACGTCTCATATCTGTATGGGCACACCAGGGGAGTTAAGTACTGTAATACTTGACGATCTGACTCCTTGTTATTTCATTGTTTAGCTAAGTTTGAAGCAAAGGTGGTAATACTTAAATAATGCCACCTTTGGTGAAGCATGTTTTAAAGAAGCGCTTTCAGCGTGGCGCTTCCGTGTTGTAAGCGTCATCTTCATAGAGTTTTAAAGCCCGAATACCTCCATATTGCGCTTCACGCACCCTCTTTATTAACCTGTAGAATTGTCTTTATTTGCCATTTTTCTTCTCCTCCCTGTTTCTGCTTGTGCGCTCTGTGAGTGTGCAAGCAGACACACTCAACATGCTTCTCGTCTCTGTACGTTACCGCCGCATGGCAGCATGCGGATGAGAAAGAGTACACGTATTTTTCAAAGGCAGTAATATACCGTTTTCAATTCATTAACATTGTGGTGCTTTATTAGTTCCTGTATACGTACAAAAAAATTGACACACATCGCTAACCACCTTGATTTTAGCAGTCACAAGCCGCCGCTGCAATGGAGATGAGTAGGTCAGCGGCCATTGTACCTTGTACCTACATTCAACAACAATATGTTCTATGTTTTGTTACCCAAAATCTGTCTGCCTTATAGTCATGATGACGATGTGAGTGAAGAGACTTGCAAACCAGCAAGAAAGATGACATCCACACCAAACCATGCAGATATGCTAGAACCTGGTACATTCTCATTGGAAGATGAGGTAAATAAATAGAGGTGGTTCGGTTTCAGAGAAAATCAATATTGATAAAAACAAGTTAATGTATGCTCCTGCAATTTCCTGATATATTTTATGAAGGATAGGGGAAGTACTGTTGTTTAGTTTATTCATTTAAACATGCATACAAGGGTACATTGTAACACAACTGGTTTATAGTTTACAATTGAACTTGTCCATAAGGGAGTGTGAAGAAGCAGACCTTGAATGAGAGCCTTAATGATGATATGATTAGATTACTAACTTCTGGTATGCTTCTTAAGGAAGAAGACAAAGAGCCTTTATTCTGTGTGACTGACATGTCCCTCTCTGAGTACGTGTTGTCAAATGCAAAGCTAATTTTGGAGACCGAGGACACTGGGATTGGTGTAGAAAGTGAAGGTACAATTTTCACTTTAGGTTGGCCTACTGTATTTGATCATTGCCTTTTTAATGATCTCACTCTTTGTTTATAGTTAATGTTGTCAAAAATTCCACTGAAAGACCCACATCACTGGAATCTTCATCTTCCCCTGTGCCAGATTCAGGTTCTGTTTAAAACATGACAAATAGTAGGTCTGTACTTGGGATCGACCGATTATCGGCGCTGATGTATAAATCAGTATCGGCCTTTTTCTTCCCCCCACAAATACAACAGAACAATCCCCTCCCCCTTATCTCCTTGTAGTGCTTATCGTCGACAGCATGTCTCCTCTGCTTACATGAACTTGTCAAAAAAGAAATTTTTTTGCTGGGAATTCCAGATTTTGTCCTTCTTTCCTGGAGTTCCCCTCCCGTTGTGAGTGTTTTCGCTACTGCAGCGAGTCGCAGGTCAAGCCTCCATTCGCAACACTCGCAGCGTGGGCACATTTAAGAGTGCGGCAAGTTTTTATGTTCCGTGATTCAATCAAATAGAGATCGATGGAGATGAAGATGACAGAAAATGTATCTATGCCAAAAGTCTATCTTTTGTGTAAATTAACAAATAGGAGATTTAAGAAAGAAAAGAAGGCCTGGGCGATATATCGATTTTATCGATAAATTCGTGTTTTTTGTGTCAGACGAACTAAAAAAATAAAAAATCTATCTTTTTCTCCTCTTGCTACGGCATATTCGTTTGCCCCCATGAGCTCTTCTCATGCTCTCACCCGCCCCCTTAATTCCTAAGCAGAACTCTACAAGTCTAGCAAAACATGGCTAATGCTAACAAGAGCGAGACGTTTGTTTCAAAGAAAAGATAAGTGTCTGCATTAGATTTGCGGCAACAAGAGTGGAACAATTGCCTGCACGCTGCAAAGTTTCTTTAAAAAACGGAAGCAGCACAACAAACATATCTAAAACAGCATCGAGCCGAGTGGGAGAAATGCAACTCTTTACGAGGCCGCAGCAACAACAACAACAACAACAAACTCCACCTAAGAAGCAGCTTACTGTGGTGGAATCATTTACACAAGGTACCATGCATGATGAGAAAGGAGAACAATGTACGGAGCGATCACTAAAATAGTCGCTCTGCACATCCAAACCGGATAGTGATATATTACATGTGCAATGAAGTGTACATCGTCTTTGATATCAGTACACACTAAAAAGGGAAAAGCCTGCGTTTATCCACCTATTAAAACTAAAGGGTTATCTCAATGTTTTACTTGCTTATTTATTTGCATACAGTGTACATTTTTATTTACAGTAGTATTTTATTCAAAACGAAAGATTTGAGTTTGCGCCTTATTGATCTGATTGATTTGTATTACTATTTAATGATTATTGGTACCTTTTATTGATTTATTGGAGTTTATTTGCTTTTAATGTCCAATACTAAATTTTTATTTACAGAAGTATTTTATTCAAGACAAAAGTATTAATCTCAATGTTCGAGATTTTTATTTATTTGTATGCAATGTACACAATGCTACATTTTTGTTCACAAAAGTATTTTATTCAAGCAAGTATTGCCTCCCAGAGGATTGATTGATTGAGACTTTTATTAGTAGGTTGCACAGTGAAGTACATATTCCGTACAATTGACCACTAAATGGTAACACCCGAATAAGTTTTTCAACTTGTTTAAGTCGGAGTCCACTTAAATTTATTCATGATACAGATATATACTATCATATATACTATCATCATAATACAGTCATCACACAAGATAATCATCAGGGTGTATACATTGAATTATTTACATTATTTACAATTTGGCGTGTGGAGGGGGGGGGTTAGGTTTGGTTGAGGACGCACTTAATTTAGTTATTTGATAATTATTGCATAAAAAGTACAATTTATATCTGATTGAAAAATAACATGATACAACTAGAATGTTGCTAAGAGTAAGAAACAGTGTATGCAGTGTCATTTCAAACTGCTAGTTTTTGATCAAATAAAAGCAAAACTTGTTTTGAATTATCTCTGTCATTTGTATTCACTGGTTTATCTAAAAAGTAGGGAAAAAAATTGTAAATTAGTTTTTTTTTGTAATAAAAACGGAGATTCTATTTTAGGCCATATCGCCCAGGTCGAGCTCACACTTTCTGTAACATTCGTAACAAAAATGATGTCTGCCAGCTTTGAAAATGTGAAGCTAGCATTGAAAATGACATTCTGGGCTCCATTACATAAAGGAGCCCAGAATTGTTTGTATTTAACTGTTTGCCATATTTAGAAATCATATACTGTATTTCATATCAACCATATTGAGAAATCATTGAGGTAAATTGTGTCACAAATTGAGAACAGGAAGGGATATATGTGTAAGTAATTGCTATGCAATGGAAAAGGGGTCGGATTAAATAAGCTTTGCTTCCTCATACTGCTTTTCGGACATGTAAATAGAAAAATAAAATAATGTGATGTGTCATATTAAAACTGTATACATTATCGAAATAAACTTTAACCAAAAAATATTTCAGGGTACCTCACGAGAAACCTTACAATGTATTAAATCCATTAACTGCTATAAAATTTAGTATATGGCGAGTTATTGTGATGTAGAAAAATCCCATATTTTTACCAATCTTCCCAGGAGATTTCCCATATTTTGAAATGCAAATGTTGATGCTCCTCTGAGACATACGTAATAAAGGTGTTTGTGAAACCATGTGATAATGTTTGGTGTTAAATTAACCACATCATTAGTGCGGCATAAAACAGTATGTCTCTGCTGGTCCGACGTTTCCTAAAAAATAATGTTTAAAAAAACAACTTAAATGCCTTGTCCAGCTGTTTACTGATGTATACTATTCACGTTTAAATAACTTTTACTGCAAATGAATATCGGCTCCAAAAATCGGTTATTGGCCTCCCCTTGACTACTAATAATCGGTATCGGTCCTGAAAAAAAACATATCGGTCAATCTGTAGTGTGGACCTGATATTGTAGCCAGTGAGTGTTCATTACACTGTATCCTGTCTTTTTAGTTTGGTCCACAGAGTACCACAAAAAGCACATGGCAGCCATTAGCAGTGACAAGTTTGACAGCCTCCTGAAGATGTGTCCTAATTTTTACAGCTGTAAGAGCCACATGGCAGCGTTTGTAATCGTAAGAGGTGAGTCCACTATCTCACTATGGTCACTTTCTGTTGTCTCAATGTGTGAATAAAACAGTATTTAAGCAATACTTGTTTTTAGTAGCAATATATTGTACAGAATTTCCAAGGTCCCATAATAAAATAAACATAAAACACAAAAATAAAGTAAGGTGAATTAATCAATTTCATGTGATACAGTACAAGTGTAAAAAGTAGTTCAATAAAGCTTGAATAAAGATAAAAACTGCTCACCTTTTGAAAACACCTGATGTTGTTTGGTGTTGTAGTAACAACACTCACTGTCACCTTTTGGCTTGTGATGGACTGAGCACGCGTACCTTTTACGGTGTCGCAGGAAGTTTAATTTATGGTTCTATGGTTACTATTGCACTTTTTCATTCATTCAGGTTCCCAAAAAAGTTAAAGAAAAAGCAAAACACACTCGTGGAAATTTAATGAAAGTGCTATTGTTTGACTTTTGTGGCATATTAGCCCTTGGCGCACCTACTGTATAAATCCATCAATTACCTCCAGGTCCAAATCCATATTGAACTTGACATTCTATCCTGTAGGGCCCGTTTCCTGATATTTATTTCCTGTGCTTCTATCCTACAGAGGTGTCAGACACAGCTGGCCGTGTTTGTGATCAGTACCAAGTGGTGGCGCTCGGAGCCGGCTGCTTCAGCTGCACTAATTGGCTTTGCTTCAACGGCACAATGCTACACGACTGTCACTCCATCATCGTTGCTAAGCGGGCACTCCATAGGTAGACAACATGGTCTTCATACTGAGGGTTTGGCATGGTTGGGACCCGGGTCTTACGTTCCGATAGACCTGAGCGATATGGCCCTAAATTTGATTTACCGTATTTTTCGGAGTATAAGTCGCAGCGGCGTATAAGTCGCACCTGCCAAAAATGCATAATCAAAAAGGAAAAAAACATATATAAGTCGCACTGGAGACTTGAAAAAAACTGCGACTTATAGTCCGAAAAATACTGTAGTTTTTTTTTCCTTTTTTAACCCCCCCCTCACCCCTATTCTTGTAAGAAACCATTTAATACAAATGATCATTCAAAACAAGTACTGACAACACTTTTCTTTGGAACAAATGTCTCGTTCTTGTTAGCGTTAGCATTAGCCAGGTTTTGCTAGATGTGTGAATCTCTGCTAAGGAAGTAAGGGGAACGGCACAAACTACTGGGGGCAAAAAGTATGCCATAGCAAGAGGGGCAAAAATTATAATTTTTTTAATTATTTTTTTTATAACGTCTGTAGGGCTGTGTCACGCCAAATTTCTTCCCCCTACGAAAACCTTCCCCCCCATTTACTTCCGGGGTCATTTCCTCTTACTTACGTAATTTCCTCTTACTTACGTAATTTCCTCTTACTTACGTAATTTCCTCTTAAGTCATTGACAGTGATCGATAACATGATAAATGATAAATGGGTTGTGCTTGTATAGCGCTTTTCTACCTTCAAGGTACTCAAAGCGCTTTGACACTACTTCCACATTCACCCATTCACACACACATTCACACACTGATGGAGGGAGCTGCCATGCAAGGCGCTAACCAGCACCCATCAGGAGCACTTCGGCTTTGACACAGGACAGCAGCACACACAATATTGTAGTGAAATGGTTTCAACAATAATGTTGATTTAAAGTACAGACATTTAACAGTATTATATATTAATTAATATTAGTGAAATGGTTTCAACAATAATGTTGATTTAAAGTACAGACATTTAACAGTATTATATATTATTTAATATTTTTTGCACGTTACCACGAAGACAGAAGTTCCCAGCAGCGGCCCTAACACTCCGCCTGAAATTTTCCCTAACACTCCGCCTGGAATTTTTCAAAGCCTGCTGGTGTTTGACATAAGACCCCTAGGAAAGATAAAGACAAATGTCATTCAGTGACACCACCATTTTCAGGAGATTTGGATTCTATCGATCGCTGTCAATGACGTAAGAGGAAATGACCCCGGAAGTAAATGGGGAGGGGGAAGAAATTTGGCTTGACAGCTGCAACTAACGATTAATTTGATAATCGATTAATCTGTCGATTATTACTTCGATTAATCAATTAATAATCGGATAAAGGAGACAAACTACATTTCTATCCTTTCCAGTATTTTATTGAAAAAAAACCAGCATACTGGCACCATACTTATTTTGATTATTGTTTCTCAGCTGTTTGTACATGTTGCAGTTTATAAATAAAGGTTTATTAAAAAAAATTATAATAATAATAATTGCCTCTGCGCATAGCATAGATCCAACGAATCGATGACTAAATTAATCGCCAACTATTTTTATAATCGAATTTAATCGATTAGTTGTTGCAGCCCTAAACGTCTGCAACAAAAACTCTATATATAGATAAAATCGATATATCGCCCTGGCCTACATTCCGATTCTCCCGGAACCGTCCACTATTTTAAATGTAAATTCTTGTTTTCAATGCTCAGTCCACCAGCCGGAAGAAATAGCTGCCACAAAGCAGCTTAGCATACGGTTTATCTCCATATACCATGTAGAGCTGCTCCCCTAATAATTATCCATTGCAGCAAATAAAGTAAATTTATTACAAGTAGTATTATCTCTGGAGGTCGAGGCTAAATATGTTAGACACAGAGGAAGTGCAAGCAGGAGCAAAAAGCTGATAGCTAAGCTAGCCGCTAAACTAGCTTGAAACAACAGAAGAAATAAGTGCTTAATAAAGTTTAAGAAGTGTAGACGGAAGCACGTTACGGTAGAAAGTAAGCACCTTTTAGCAGGAAATGAACAAGTAGATTATAGTGAGAGAGGATAATATAACAACTGTTGGGCTGCTCTGTTGCCTTGTAGCAGCCTTTGCCAGGCAGGCATGTAAGGAAATCTCAGCTGCATTTGACGGATTGATCCATAAATCGGTAGTGTTGATACTACCATAGGTAGTATCACTATATGATCGATACTTGAGTGATTAGATCAATATTTTTGTTTTCAGAATCTTTTTTTTTTTTTTTTAAATGTTTACAAACTGAGAATAATTCCCTAAACACGGGAAGACTTTGTGGGTAAAAACCAAAGGATTTCATCTAGTAATAGTTTTTTTTGTTTAGCTATTGTGTACTATTGATTTTGTTTTGCAATAATTGTATGTATAAAAATTTAAAAAAGAACTAGTTTATATATTGTATTGGAATTGTTGAACTGTCAATACCACTCACCATAAATACATTTTACATTTACAGTTGATACATGTGATCGGCAGCCAACAAAACTATTAATTAGAACACCCCTATCTCTAACACATAAACAGGTTGAATGTAGATGTTTTTTTGAGGTTTTCAAAAATAAAGTGAACAATTTTTGAACGTGTACTCCTGTGGAATAAAAATTCATAACATTTACACTGAACAAAAATACAAACGCAACACTTGTTGCCATTTTTCGTGAGTTGAACTCAAAGATCTAAAACTTTTACTATATACACAAAAGACATATTGCTCTCAAATATTGTTCACAAATCTGTCTAAATCTGTGTTAGTGAGCATTTTTTCTTTACCAAGATAATCCATCCCACCTCACAGGTGTGGAATATCAAGATGATTATTGCACAGGTCTGCCTTAGGCTGCCCACAATAAAAGGCCACTCTGAAATGTGCAGTTTTATCACATAGCACAATGCCACAGATGTCACAGGTTTTGAGGGAGCATGCAGATGTCATGAGCTATTGCCCATGAATTAAATGTCCATTTCTCTGCCATAAGCCGTCTCCAAAGGCGTTTCAGGGAATTTGGCAGTACTTCCAATCGGCCTCACAACCGCAGACCAGGTATAACCACACCAGCGCAGGTCCTCTACATCCAGGAGGTGCACCTCCATGATCGTCTGAGATCAGCCACCCAGACAGCTGCTGCAACAATTGGTTTGCATAACCAAAGAATTTCTGCACAAACTGAGAAACCATCTCAAGGAAGGTCATCTGCATGCTCGTCATCCTCATTGAGGTCTCAACCTGACTGCAGTTCGTCGTCGTGACCGACTTGAGTGGGCAAATGCTCACATTCGATGTTAGAGAGGTGTTCTCGTCACGGATGAATCCCGGTTTTCACTGTTCAGGGTAGATGGCAGACAGCGTGTGGGAGAGCGGTTTACTGATGTAAACATTGTGAATCAAGTTGCCCGTGGTGGGGGTGGGGCTATGGTATGGGCAGGCATATGTTATGGACAACGAATGCAAGTGCATTATATTGATGGCATTTTTAATGCACAGAAATATCGTGATGAGATCCTGAGGCCCGTTGTTTTGCCATTCCCCCAAGAACATTACCTCACAGCCCCATGTTGCAAGTATCTCTACACAATTCCTGGAAGCTGAAAACATCCCAGTTCATGTCACCCATTGAACATGTTTGGGATGCTGTGGATCGGCGTATACGACAGTGTGTTCCAGTTCCTGCCAATATCCAGCAACTTCGCACAGGCATTGAAGAGTGCACCAACATCCCGCAGGCCACAATCAACAACCTGATCAACTCAATGCGAAGGAGATGTGTTGCACTGCGTGCCTTTTATTGTGGGCAGCCTAAGACACACCTGTGCAATAATCATGCTGTTTAACCAGCATCTTGATATGCCACATCTGTAAGGTGGCGTGGATTATCTTGGCAAATAAGTGCTCAATAACTCAGATTTATGAACAATATTTGAGAGGAATAGGTATTTTGTGTATATATGAAAAATAGGAGCAAAAACAAAAGTGTTGCGTTTATATTTTTGTTCAGTATATATTCAACTTCAAAGGATTGATATTTATATGCTGTTTAAACATAGCCCTGTGAGAAATGTATTGTACATTTTTGACCCTGCCTCCCTAAAGAATTGGAACCGGACTCGAAACAAGAAACTGTAATCGTCCTAATTCAAACAAAGGCCAACCCTATTCATACTTTGTTTGATTGTGTTTCAGAGTGCTGACCGTTTCTTTGTATTTAGGTTCCTCCACAAGCAACTTTTGCTCTTCTTCGAAGCCGACCCTCAGACCAAAGAGTGCTGCATATTCGAGAGTAGCACAGATGGACCACAGCTTCAGCTTAAAGCGAAAACCAGCTTGCACCTTTACACCAATCAGTCCCCTGAAGGAGCCGCTAAAAACTTCGACTTGAGGTTGGTTTTGTTTGCCCCTGTTTGTACAGACACTATTCACCACATTTATATTTCAATCAATGGCATCCTTAGGGGCTCGGCCCACAACGTTTGGTACCCTCTGAAGCTGCAGTATCACGCCAAGAGCCGACTGGTTCCGGCCTTCTACCTTGACCCGAGCTACTGGGGTGCCAAAGTGTGTTCCATGTCAGGCACTGACAAGCTGTGCGTGTGGACCTTCGTAGGGGTACAAGGCGCTCTACTGAGTCACTTCATCCAGCCGATCTACATCACCAGCATGGTGCTCGGTAACATCACACGGCAAAGATGTTACGCTCAAATATACTGAAGCTCAAAGTGTACACCGTTAACATCATGCAGGAGGTCAGAAAATGTTCAACGACCAATTGGCCGACATCACTAACGACAATCTGGGCGAAGGCTGGGAGGACATCTTGCCTTCGACCTACAAGAAACAGGACATTGTCTTTCTGCACTGGGACGAGGAGGGAGCAGCAGAGGCATCGCAGCAGCCTGACGTCCTCAGCGTCAACTGGTGCCTCGGAGACAAAGACATTGAGGTGGTGGACAGCAGCAAAGGCTTCATCGACGACAGGTAGCTTTGCCATTTCTGTCAAATGCCTTCGCACAAATCTACTTGCCACAGTAAATTGTGAAGTACAGTGGGACCTACATTTTACGAACTTAATTGGTTACTGAACAGGGTTCGAAAATAGAAAACTTTGTTTATTGAAGCAAATTCCTCCATAAGGAACAATGTAAACATAAATAATGGGTTTCAGCTTTAGCAAAAGTCCATTTTAGTACAAGTTTGTACACTTTGAACACGATATAAAGCACCATACAGTACTGTATATCATCCAACAATCATAACAAGGGGGCGATGGATCAACTTTCTATTTAATAACAAAGTCAAAACAACTTCTGCTAACTGAACTGTACCTATTCCTACGCAGCCGCTACAAACACACACACTGTCACTAGCCTTCAGTTTGAAATAATAAAACTCTTTAACAGTGACAGCCAGGTCGCTACAATGATTAGAAATTAAAAAAAAAAAATTAAACAACTTTACATTGTTGGTTAATCTTTGTGTTCAGCTGAAGAAAGGGGGTGGGAGGAGGCAGTGTCAACTGTCAACAACGCTGTAGATACTTCCTGAATGTTTCAAACCACACATCTTCTTTGGACACATATTAAGCAGTCAAAACGAGAAAAAATGCTGTAAAAATGTTTTAAAAAAAACACTAAATAGCATACCAAGTAGCAATTGGCACAGTTGCTAAGGACAGCACTGCTTTGCTGACATAGACTTATTAGCCCGCTCATGGATGAAGCGTTCGTACACTGAGACTAGATTCAGAAAACGAAGCATATTTTTATGCTATCTATGTTTCAAAAATTGAAAAGTTAGTATAAATGAGGGGTTCGTAAATCGAGGTTCCACTGTATGTGTGTGAGTGACAGACTGAAGGCTCTGACTGACAAGAGGACAAGCCACTTGATGGTTTGCCTCCTAATTGTAAGACAACCTGTCTTTTTCAGACGGCGCTCCAAAAGTGTTAGTTTCATTAGTCTGCGATTTATGAGACACGATTTTCAGAACTGAAATTATCAAAACTACAGAGTCACAAAACCAAACTAGAGTATTGTTTTCACGCATAGGAAATTATAGTTTGCATACATTTTGCAGTATTTGTGACACCAAGTTCACATTAAGCAACAATTAGTATGTCAAAGTTACAAATTTCCATGGTTCAAATTTGCTGAAACTCTTGACAGACACCTCCACTAATTTTTTGTGTTATCACCTTGCAGTTCCCCATCTGTGAGCGGGCCCGGCTTCTCCAGCAGGCTGTGCAAGCGAGCGCTCTACAGTTACTTCCGGCGAGTGGCCCCGCTGGGTGGACATGGCTACTTGCTGGATCTTCCCACCTACCACAGCGTCAAGGTGAAAGTTTTTTCTATTTTTCTTTTTCTTTAACTGTCTGCTTAACTAAAATCGATCATGTTGTCGTTTTCTGTGGCACAGGCAGAAGCGTCAGTCTACCAGACAGTCAAAGAGCTGGTCAAGCAACACTTCCTTAGCATCAACGCCGGACCCTGGAACACCAAGAAGCTGGTGGACTGCTTTGGTGCCTGAAGACGCTCACTGAGGTTTAGTTATGTTAATCTCCACAACAAGTGTTGATTTAGTTCATGTTAATCTCTACAACAAGTGTAGGTTTAGTTCATGTTAATCTCTACAACAAGTGTAGGTTTAGTTCATGTTAATCTCTACAACAAGTTATGTTGGTAAAAATGATAGCTCCTCTTTTATGGCTGTTTACAACTGCATTTTGTTGTTTTAGTTCAAAAGTATACGTTTTGTACTGTTGATATTCAATATGAAGCCAGTTTGGAGAAGAGCGTACAATTTGGAAGATTTTGTCATGATTCACTTTATTACACATATTGGTGAGCTGTTAAATATTAATTTTAATCTGTATAGAAAAGTTAGTAACTAGGCCACACCATAGACACATATCAAAGATGCAGATATAAATGCAGTAAGTGTTTAAGAAATAACGTTTTCCCCCTAAAGTTTAGAAAAAGCAACACGAATCAGACTTGTATCATGTCACATGCGTTTTTATGTGCTTCATGGTCACAATGTCTTTTCACCAGTTGCTTGGCAACAGGCTCCTCCTCAGTCCTGATGCAATGTTTTCATAATGTGGCATTTAGCCGAAACAATGAACAAGAGCGCTGCATGATACAATTAGGGAGAATTATTTAAGCTTTTCAGTGTCGACTGGGTTCTACAGCTGGGTGGGGGGGTTCCATAGCCCTGGTGGTGGGGTTAGGCAGGGCGCCCACACCTGGATAGCTCATCTGGGCACGTGGGAAAGTCAAGGGATCCATAAAAAGACCTGCAGGATTGATTTAAATATCCTAATAAGAAACTGCATAAACTCCCATTGAGGCTTAAAACATAATCAGTGGTGGTCCTCACCCAGGTCAAGTCTCTTGCAGGACCAGCCCCTCTGGCTGGACTCATAGGACGCCGAGGTGCTGTCAGTGGCGCTGGATTTGACTGAGTGGACCGACGGAACCCTTTGTCTGGGTTTAGCAACGGATGCAGAGTGGCTCAACTCTGAAAGACAGGTTCAACATTCAATAACAACATCTCCCGTTGACTGACTTATACCTGGGGAAAAGTACCAGAGTGTTCCTCAAGTCGAAATTTCCCTAAGCACAGATGGATCCTCCACTGTTTTCTGACAGTTTCCTTCATCAGACAGTGGAAGAGGAAGATGAAAATTCCTGGAAAGATAACAAAAACAAAATAATGGAACTACAGCAGCATCCACCGTCACTTAAGGCCGCAAAGTGTGTCACCTTTACCTTGCAGGCTGTTAAGCACGGAGAACATGTACAGAAGAACCAATCGTGCTGGCCCAAAAGTAAAAAAACCCACAGTCCACGTGAGTCCTAGTAACAAAGTCAGAGTAGCAACACCCTTTAGGTTGTGCATCAGTCCTCCACGGGTTCCAGCTGGACTGTTGGCCTGCATGTGCCGGATCTGGATCAGGACCACCACAAAAACCTATATTTGATGGTATTCAGAGGAGAGGTGCATTAATTGTTGGAGGTGTTAAAAAAAAATCTATCCACATCCAAAGTCCATCCATCCATCCATTTTCTACCGCTTGTCCCTTTCGGGGTCGCGGGGGTGCTGGAGCCTATCCCAGCTGCACATCCAAAATGGCAGTTGTTATTTATACGGATTCTAAATCGATTCATTATGAGAAAAAAAGATTTTTAAGAATCAAAGATGTTTTTTAGGCAAATATCCACGCAAACTCCTGTGTATATGACAGCAGCCGAGGGGAGCTTTTAGTAACCTGTTTTGAGAAGGTTTTATTATAATTTTTTTATACCAAATAATATATTGCGAAAATTGGTTTGAATTGAGAATCGTGTTGAATAGAGAATAGATTCTGAATCGAATTGTGAGTTGTTAAAATATTCCCTTTTTTAATTATTAGTGGGGTTAGTGTTATTATTTTGTCATTTCAAAAAAAAAAATACATGTCATCTTACTAAAATAATGCTGAATCTTACTATAATTGATTATATTAGTGGGGATAGTAGGGGTGCATTCCGGAAGATAAGTATAAAAATCCAAGGGAATCGATTTAATTTTATGAAAACTACAAAAAGGAAAACATTTGGATTTAAGAACAGCAAACTTTATATGAAGTTTTACACGTTTAGAAATAAAGATTTTAAGTTGATTTCGCCCGTCTGTGACATCATCAAAACAAAAATGGCTGATACCTACTAAGAAAGGTCACGACAGACGCACCCGCCACAAGACAGTCTAATTCATTACAACACAACAACTTTCAGCTACAGCACTATTGCAAAAGCCACAACGAATAAAAACGACACAACAATGTAGGCCAAAAAAGTAGCGGAGCACGTAACGGCGGATTTTCGGATTACAACAACATGAAATGTGACACGCAACTGGAAAAATTGTTTCATAAGAAAGAAAGAAATAGAAAAGATGGATCAAGGAGGCTATGAAAATTAGGAAGCTGGGGGCTAACGCTATCAACAGGTATGAGGGGACATACATGCATCTGCACACCTGGGATGCTGTCGGTCATCTGCGACGCCAGATCATAGAACAGATACTGTATGGCTGGGTCAGTGGAACTTAATTTAACAGGTAACTCTACTCTTTAAAATGTTAGTTGCTGTACTGGTTAATTCAAACTAAAGTGTTGGTTGCGCTTTATTCAAATAAGATGTGAATTAATTGGCCATTAATTGTTGTTTACTTGCTTGTTTGTATCCATAATTCATTTATACACAATTCCCTTACAAGAAATAAGAGGAATGGTCGGTATAGCTCGGTTGGTAGAGCGGCCGTGCCAGCAACTTGAGGGTTGCAGGTTCGATCCCCGCATCCGCCATCCTAGTTACTGCCATTGTGTCCTTGGGCAAGACACTTTGCCCACCTGCTCCCAGTGCCACCCACACTGGTTTAAATGTAACTTAGATATTGGGTTTCACTATGTAAAGCGCTTTGAGTCACTAAAGAAAAGCGCTATATAAATATAATTCACTTCACTTCACTTTACTTCACAATGTAGGAAACTTCAACTGTAGTGTCAAATATGCAGTATTTATTTCACAGTCATACAGGTTGACTTTTTTTGGCTAAAAAGTTACTGAATCGATTTCAACTCACTGAAGTGTTTCACATTGAATCCTTTTAAAGAAATGAGATCATTCCTGAATAATATCGGCAACCATTAATATCGAATCGTTGTTAAAAGTGATCGTTACATCCCTGAGGGTTAGTATTATTATTTTGTAATTTCAATAAAAAAGATACATGTCATTATCTTACTATATTTGATATTACCTAATTATTTTATTGGGTGTGATTTATATTTTAATAACATTTATTACTATTATTTATTATCACTAGTAGTAGTAATATAATGCATTTTCAAGATTGAATTATAGTGTGTTATTTGATTACATTATTAATACTACAGTATTTTTCTTTAAATCTTGCCCAGTGTTAGTAATACTAATAGTTGTACATTGAAAAATAAGTACCGTATTTTCCGCACTATAAGGCGCACCTTCAATGAATGGCCTATTTTAAAACTTTGTTCATATATAAGGCGCACCGCATTATAAGGCGCATAGAATAGACGCTACAGTAGAGGCTGGGGTTACGTTATGCATCCCGTAGTTGCGAGACCTGTTGTGGCTCAATATTGGTCCATATATAAGGCGCACCAGATTATAAGCTTTTGAGAAAATTGGAGGTTTTTAGGTGCGCCTTATAGTGCGGAAAATACGGTAATACAATACAATTATGTTGAATTGTATTTTTTATACTTGTAATATTACTGTTTTTTAATTATATTTTATGTACTTTAAATACTGATTTTTTTTCATATTAATTATGGGTAGTACTAATAGTATACAGTATATAACCTTCAATAAAATACTTGTACCGTATTTTTCGGAGTACAAGTCGCACCGGAGTATAAGTCGCACGTGCCGGAAATGCATAATAAAGAAGGAAAAAAACATAAATCGCACTGGAGCCCGGCCAAACTAGGAAAAAAACTGCGACTTACAGTCCGAAAAATACGGTATTTAATATATTGGAATTAAAATAATACATTTCCAATATTTTAGGTCATAATGATTTGATTATATTACACAAATATATCAATATATTTGTTTTGAATTTTCAGTTATACTCTAGTATGATGAAAAAAATCTATTAAATAATACACTACATATTCGAAAATATATGATTAAATTATAAAAATATTTTTAATACATTTTCTAAATCTAATATTTGAAGACTAGCTCTAGTCCACACCACTGCATACTACAATCACATCACACCAAAAGTGATGTATATTAGAGTATGTAAGCGTCCCTAATGTTGTGGCCAGTAAGGGTATTTTTTTAATAGATGCTATTATGAATCCCAAAGGGAAATCCGCGCTTTCATGTAGGATAAGTTAAAACTGCTAGCAAGTAATAGATACGAAGTGTGACTTACAGCAATATTAAAGAGGAACACCAGCAAGGCGTAGGCGACCACAGACACGTAGAAAGTGATGTCATCCTGAAGCCAACAGCTGTAGACATAATGGTGGTAAAATCAGTATAAAAATAAATTATGATTTCTCGCTCTGTTTGTAAGCGCTTAATGTCAACCTACAAGTTGTCAAGTGGCTCCAGGCTGGTAGGAGCATCCGGGTAGAGTTGGCTGCCATATGCTTCTCTGTTGACAACGAACACCAGCACACAAATGACCAAGGGGAGGCCTGGAAATATGATCACAAACATGTTTGACTCCCCTCAGTATTCAAAAGTTGCCGCCTTTAACTCACCCCATCCCAGAGCACAGAACTTGAGTATGTAGGCAGGCACGTAGGCGTTGAAGACCTTAACGAGGGCGAAGTACATGTTGACGCCCTCCAGTCCCATCCAGGTGAAGGACGCCAGCAGGAAGTAGTGGAGCGCTGCTGCGGCGGCCACGCAGAGGCCTTCCACACCCCAGGTGGAGAGCCAGGAGTTGAGCAGGAACGCCAGGTTCAGACCCAGCAGCGCCAGCGAGAGGTTGATGAGGATCTTGGAAGGGTAGTCTCGACGGAGCTTCCTAGAGGACGTGGAAGAGAAGACGTTTTAAAAGTCCATCCTTATATACCTATTGTAACATCTTGGAGTCTTACGCAAAAGCTGTGTACGTGAGGACCGTGATTCCTAAAAAGAGTGTTGAAACTCCGCAGCCGACGTAGGTGATGATCGTCAACACATGCTCATTAGCCTGGTCCACTGGAGCCCTGGAGACATCCTACTCACGCACACACATCAAGGCTCGTTACAGCCTCCATACGCGGAATCTGGACATTAGGTACACATGCATCTAATGAGGTCCAATAAAAGAGCGTGATCAATAGTAGAAATGCATATCTATGTAGCGCTATTCATTTTGTTAAGAAAATCAGTTGATATTGTATCGACTATCGAATAATTATGTACAATGTGTGAGAAAATTCTTATTCATTTTGTACTAAAGCCTGCTATTTTTTTACATTCTAAAATGGTAAATTATTATAAAAGCATATATTTGTTTTATATGTTCAAAAACATACTTAGTCTGGTGATAACTTCAAAATCTTAAAACTTTCAAGCTATGCAATTTGTGAGAAAATCTACATTTTGTTTTCTTAAAATAAAATCTGCCAAATGTGTCATATTTCCAAAATCCTACTAATATAGTGCAAGAACCTTTTATTAAATTGTGTACAAATTTAAACTAGAGTCTACTGAGGACTTCAGGATATTCAGCTACAGTAGGTCTGGATTAGTTTTTGCCTCATTAATGGGAGAATCCTGCGTGTGAATGAAGCATTAAGGAGTGGGGGGTTGGGTAATGTATCCAAGACTAGGTGCAGTGTGCTGAAACAAAATCCTACAGAAATCTTTTGCAAATTTCTGTTAATTTTGTACACATTTCTATTGATTTTGTACAAACCCCTATAAAAATCTTGTCTATTGATTTTGTACACAACTCTACTAAAATCTTTTGCAAATTTAGATGGATTTTTGTCCAAAATCCTACTAAAATCTTTTGCAAACTTCTATTGATTTTGTACAAACTCCTATACAAATCTGGTTTTTAGATTTTGTACAAAATTCTACTAAAATCTTGTGAAAATAATTATTGATTTTTGTCCAAAATCCTACTAAAATCTTTTGCATATTTTGCCCAAAATCTTACAAAAATCTTTTGCAAATGTATATTGATTTTGTACAAAGTCCTACTAAAAGCTTGTGCAACTATGCATTGATTTTTGTCCAAAATCCTACAAAAACTGTTGCAAGTTTCTATTGATGTCTCACTAAATCATACTACAATCTTGAGCAACTATTTTATTGGTCCAAAATCCTACTGAAATATTTTGCAAATATCTATTGATTTTGTAAAAAAAAAAAAATCCAACTAAAATCTTGTGCAAATATCTATTAATTTTGTACAAAATCCTATGAAAATCTTCTGCAAATATTTATTGGTTTTGTACAAAATTCTACTAAAATCATGTGCAAATATCTATTAATTTTGTACAAAATCCTATGAAAATCTTCTGCAAATATTTATTGGTTTTGTACACAATTCTACTAAAATCATGTGCAAATGTCTTAATTTTGTCCAAAATCCAACTAAAATTTTGCGAGAACTTTGTCTTCTATTAAAAATGTTTAAATTACAAGGCATTGTTAGAATGTTGATCAGAAATGTACAAAATCCCATTCAAGTTGTATAAATACCTGTTTTGCACAAGTAATACTAACATCTTGAATAACATCTTGTAATAATAATGTAGAAAATCATACTAAAGTCTAATGACTTTGTGTTGTTACTTTGTAAGAAGCTTTATTCAGTTTGTACGAACTACTAACATCTGAGAACATCAACAGTATGTATGTCAGTGGTTCTTAACCTGGGTTCGATCGAACCCTAGGGGTTCGGTGAGTCGGCCTCAGGGGTTCGGCGGAGGTCAAGACACGCCCGACTCATCGTGTAAACAAAAACTTCTCCCTATCGGCGTATTATGGATACCCCCAAACAATGTTCCTTCTAATTTTCCATATGTGTGAGCAAACGCAAAAACTCCTTGAGCATTCAGTGGAGCACATGTGAGCGACATCAGACGTGCACATGCACTGTGGTCACACCTGCAGCACACCTGTCCCAAACCTGACTAAATAACAAGTTCAATGTTTTATTATTATAATCAAATGACAGCAGTCATTTCCATGAGATTATTTTCTAATATAAGTGTTTTGGCTCACTTACAATGACTATAACATATTGTTTTTCATGAGCTGTGTACTAGTATTATATGTCTGGGTGGGGGTCCTGTTTTGGAAATAATGTGTGTCCCTTTCAGATATCGCATTTAGTTCTCATTAAAACATTCACATGTTGCACAATGAGACGTAAACATGGGATCATGTGTACATTCCTGTAACTTTCTGTTTGTAAAATATACCTTTATTACCGGTAGTATTCCTTTAATATAACAACATAATTTTATGATTACGGTTCGGGTTCGGTGAAAGAGCATATGAAATTGGTGGGGTTCAATGTGTATTTTTTTTTGCAAAATCTGACTTAAGCCTTGCGAGGATATCTGTATATTTTGTACAAAATCTTATTAAATTAGTGGGAAAAAAATCTATGTTTTGTACATAACCATACCTGCCAACTACTCCGGTTTTCCCGTAATTAGTACGGTTTTCATCAACCTATTCCGGGTTACGGTTGCAGTGATAAAAAATACGGTTTTTCATTAATTAAAAAAAAAAATTTAAAAAAAAGTTTTATTCACGAAATCGCGTAACAACAATGACAATCGACACTGCTTCCCGTAACTTCCTATCGAGCCATTCCGAATGCCATGCGCGAGGCTATTTATAGCACCGCTGCCAAGCACGAGGCACCTGTTGTCATTGTTTCCAAACGAGCGAACGATCATGGAATCAGCCGGAGAAAAATCGCAAACGAGTCTTAAACCGAAAAGAAAACTGCAGTCATTCCGTGAAGAATATTCAAAAGCCTATCCGGGAATAATTATCCGTTCCAAAAAGGGTGAAAACTACGCGAATTGCACCTTGTGCAGACAAGATTTTTCGATCGGACACGGAGGAATTAGCGATGTAAAAGACCACGTTGGGACAAAAAAACACAAGTCTAATGCCGTTGCTAGCGATACAAGTGGAAAGCTTTCAACGTTTTTCGGATTTTAGCCACAAAAAAGTAATGACACCAATGTTATCTATTGGAATTGTTTAGTACTGTTATACTGTTAAAAGTGTTTATACTATTTATGCTTTCAAGTCCAAGTTGAAGAAATCTTGTTAAATGTTGACAGCATAACTACCAAAATACAGAAGTATGTCCTTAATATTTTTGCAGTGCTATTTCTGTTGAAAAGTTAAAATGATTACATTAGAGATGTGATGTGCCACTTTTCAAGTGTCTGATGGCTTAAATACATTTTCATAAATGTTTCATATTTTGAATTCTTTTGAAAGGCTTACAAAAAAACTACATTTAAATTGTAATTCCATGCTATTGACAGGACTATTAATTTTAATGAAGTTAGCTTACCATGTTTACAGTATGATAATTGTGATAGAAATGTGAATTTTAGGCACAGAATATTTTTTACAATTGAACAAGGCAGTAGATTATACAAGCTTGGACAGAAAGTTAATAATGACACCAATTTTTTTTTAATGGAATTGTTTAGTACTGTTTTACCATTTGTTTACTGTAAAAAGTGTTTATACTGTTTATACTTTCAATTAACAAATTGAAGTCTTGACAGGATAACTGGCATTAACTGTCAAAATAATTTCAAACTATTGAAGTTAGCTTACAGAATAAACATGTCAATCAACCCATATGATTTTTGCTGTAATATTTTTGTTTTGAAAAATCACTGTGACTGATAGAAAAGTGATGGTTTTAGCAACATTTTAACCTGTCTGAATGCTAATAATCATTTTGCGTCGGGGGGCGAACCTGAACCCCCCACCAGGACTTTGTCCTGGACCTACCGGGGCCTGCGGTCCCTGGACCTTGGCTACTAGGTTTTTCTGATTTCAAAAGTTGGCAGGTATGCATAACTATATTAGTCTTTTGAGAATTACAATGTGTACATTTTGTAAAAAAAACTTTTAGTAAATTTTTGTAGAAATCTACACTATTTTGAACAAAATGTTATGAGAACATGTGTATTTTTGTACAAAACCATACTAAATGATTGTAGAAATTACTCTATTTTGAACAAATTGCTACTAAAATATTGTGTGAATGTTGTACAAAATCATGCTGAATTATTGAAGAAAATACTGTTTTTGTACAAAATCATACTAATGATTTGTAAAAATATATTGTATTTTATACTAAATTATACTAGTCTATTTTAAAAAAATCTATTTGGAAATTTTGTACAAAATCTGACTAAAGTCTTGCAAGAAAGTCTGTGTAAATTTGGTACAAAATCTTGTGAGAATATTTGTGTGAATTTTGTACAAAATCATGCTGAATTATTGGAAAAAATTACTGTTTTTGTACAAAATCATACTGTTTTGTAAAAATATATTGTAGTTTATACAAAATTATACTAGTCTTTAAAAAAAATCAAATTTTGTACAAAATCTGACTAAAGACTTGCGAGAAAATCTGTGTACATTTGGTACAAAATCCTGATAAACTTTGAGTAAAATCTAATGTATTTTGCACAAACTCCTACTAAAGTCTTGAAAACAATGTGTAAATTTTGTACGAAATCTTCATAAATAATCGTAAAATCTACTGTATTTTGTGCAAAATCCTACTAAAGTCTTTTGAGAACATCAATGTATAAATGTACAAAATCTGATTAGTCTTGCGAGAATATCTGTGTACATTTTGGAGCAAATCTTAATAAATTAGTGTAAAACTACTGTATTTTGGACAAAATCCTTCTAAAGTCCTGTATGAACATCTATTTGAAAATGTTGTACAAACTCATAATAAATTATTATAAAAAATATATTGGATTTGTAATAAAGCATCTAAAGTTATGAGAAAATCCGTAAGTTTTGTACAAAATACCACAAAAATTTTGTGAGAACATCTAGAAATTATAGTAAAAAAAAAAATTACTGAATTTTGTACGAAATCCTAGTATTGTGAGAACATTTATGTGTAAATTTTGCACAAAATCGTATTCAATTCTTGTAGAAATTGACCGTTTTCAGTACAACATGTAAAAATCCGCTTTTTTTGTGGAACAAAGCCCAAAAAGTCTAGTGAGGAAAATCTATGCATTGGTTTTGTAAAAATATATATTTAGTATAAAAAGAGGGCCACAAAAGTGTCCTGGTCAGGACATTGTGTAGTGGCCTTACCCACAGGTGGTGTCCCGCCTCTGTAACGGCTGGGATACTACTGTAACTCCACAGGTGGGAAATTGCAGAAAAAATGATGTGTTTTACAGGCTGTGCAAAAGCATATGGACACCCTACACTAAGTATTATGTTTTCCTTGCCTCTATCGTGAAAGAGCATATGAAATTGGTGGGGTTCGGTACCTCCAACAAGGTTAAGAACCACTGATGTATGTACTTTAGCTACAACATGTTTGTACAAAATCTGACTAAAGTCTTTTAAAAAGTTCAATTTACTAAAAAAATTTATTTTGGTTCTTGTAAGAACACCTCATTTTCTAATGAACCACTACATCATTTGTACACAACCAAGATCAGTATGTTTTTATTTTGTACAAAATCTTACTAAAATGTTGTATTTTGTACAAAATTGCACCAACGTCCGTTTCTAATAATTCAGACAACCTTACATGTATTTGGTAGCACAAGAGGGGCACTCTGTATTATTATTTTTTTAATTTGATAATCACCCATAAGGCAGGTGTGTCTAATGAAGTGTTTCTGTGTGTGTGTGTGTGTGTGTGCGTTCGTGTGTGTGTGTGTACAACGTATAATAAGAAGTACCAGAAGAATTCCAAAGTGTGTGAGATGATCACACAGGCATGTTGTGAAGTCACGGCTACTGTTGTGTTTTCTGCAACCATGAGGGTCCCAGCCTCCTTGTCCATCTGAGGGAAAACACACACACACACACACACACGCACGCCATAGAGGGCAGCAAAGTGATGGAGTTCATGTTGAAATCAGCTCTTACTGTTTTTATTGAAGTTCCAATACACACACGTTGTGTCCATGTGTGGCTGAAAGCGAGTTAGTGTTATTAGAGTTGCCAGTAGTGACGATTGGCGTGTGTTCTTCTTACATAACTGGGTTGGAGGTGTTGCAGCAGGACTGTGATGTTGTCTTGGAGGTCTTTTATTTGACAGCTGGTGTTGCTCACACTGGCTGACACCACAAAGCTGTTGAGGATCTGCTTCATGTGGTTGTCCTCAAAAGAAACACACAAAATATTTCAGTCATCACTTTTTTTTGGTGGTGAGGGTTAGGGGCAGACTAGGATTTCTATGATCGGACTACCCGGAAGAGTTGCGGAACGCCGTAGAACTGAAACTGGACCCTCGGTGAGCTCTGGTTGGATGGGAAGCTGTGTTGCAAGATGGAGGGCAGGGAGATGAAAGCCACTGTGTCTTTCAGAGGGAGCCTGTTAAGGAAAACCTAAGACATAAACAATAGTCAGACAAAACAACAACAAACTAAATATATTCCATATTTGCTGAAATAATTGCCTGTAGTCATATAGATGCCGTGTCTCTATTAATCACCTTGTGCATCCACTTCAATAAATAAACGCCATACTTCAAGTTAACGCCTCCTTTCTACAGCATTCTAGCACCATTTGTCGTAGGACACGTTTTTACCACGACGGCAGACATGGCATCTGTAAAGCTGCTGTTTGCAATGGCAATCTATCTCAGTAGTTTGTACAATTGGGCATCATGCTCACCCTCCATTAGTCCGTCAGGTGAGAACATCATGTACAAACCCCGTTTCCATATGAGTTGGGAAATTGTGTTGGATGTAAATGTAAACGGAATACAATGATTTGCAAATCCTTTTCAACCCATATTCAGTTGAATGCACTACAAAGACAACATATTTGATGTTCAAACTGATAAACATTTTTTTTTTTTTTTTTTTGCAAATAATCATAAACTTTAGAATTTGATGCCAGCAACACGTGACAAAGAAGTTGGGAAAGGTGGCAATAAATACTGATAAAGTTGAGGAATGCTCATCAAACACTTATTTGGAACATCCCACAGGTGTGCAGGCTAATTGGGAACAGGTGGGTGCCATGATTGGGTATAAAAACAGCTTCCCAAAAAATGCTCAGTCTTTCACAAGAAAGGATGGGGCGAGGTACACCCCTTTGTCCACAACTGCGTGAGCGAATAGTCAAACAGTTTAAGAACAACGTTTCTCAAAGTGCAATTGCAAGAAATTTAGGGATTTCAACATCTACGGTCCATAATATCATCAAAAGGTTCAGAGAATCTGGAGAAATCACTCCACGTAAGCGGCATGGCCGGAAACCAACATTGAATGACCGTGACCTTCGATCCCTCAGACGGCACTGTATCAAAAACCGACATCAATCTCTAAAGGATATCACCACATGGGCTCAGGAACACTTCAGAAAACCACTGTCACTAAATACAGTTGGTCGCTACATCTGTAAGTGCAAGTTAAAGCTCTACTATGCAAAGCGAAAGCCATTTATCAACAACATCCAGAAACGCCGCCGGCTTCTCTGGGCCCGAGATCATCTAAGATGGACTGATGCAAAGTGGAAAAGTGTTCTGTGGTCTGACGAGTCCACATTTCAAATTGTTTTTGGAAATATTTGACATTGTGTCATCCGGACCAAAGGGGAAGCGAACCATCCAGACTGTTATCGACGCAAAGTTCAAAAGCCAGCATCTGTGATGGAATGGGGGTGCATTAGTGCTAAAGGCATGGGTAACTTACACATCTGTGAAGGCACCATTAATGCTGAAAGGTACATACAGGTTTTGGAACAACATATGCTGCCATCTAAGCGCCGTCTTTTTCATGGACGCCCCAGCTTATTTCAGCAAGACAATGCCAAGCCACATTCAGCACGTGTTACAACAGCGTGGCTTCGTAAAAAAAGAGTGCGGGTACTTTCCTGGCCGCCTGCAGTCCAGACCTGTCTCCCATCGAAAATGTGTGGCGCATTATGAAGCGTAAAATACGACAGCGGAGACCCCGGACTGTTGAACGACTGAAGCTCTACATAAAACAAGAATGGGAAAGAATTCCACTTTCAAAGCTTTCAACAATTAGTTTTCTCAGTTCCCAATCGTTTATTGAGTGTTGTTAAAAGAAAAAGTGATGTAACACAGTGGTGAACATGCCATTTCCCAACTACTTTGGCACGTGTTGCAGCCATGAAATTCTAAGTTTTTTGATTGATTGATTGATTGAAGTTAATTATTATTTGCAAAAAAAAAAAAAAGTTTATGAGTTTGAACATCAAATATCTCATCTTTGTAGTGCATTCAATTGAATATGGGTTGAAAAGGATTTGCAAATCATTGTATTCCGTTTATATTTACATCTAACACAATTTCCCAACTCATATGGAAACGGGGTTTGTATATTTTGGACTAAATTCTCCAAAAAATCCTACTCAAGTCTTTTGAGAAAATTATTGTGTACAAAATCTAACTAAAGTCGTGTGAGAATATCTGTACACATTGTACAAAATCTTGGTAAATAAGTGGGAAAAATCCACATAATTTAATTATAATAAAGTTATTTTGTACACAATTCTACTAAATTCTTGTAAAAAATCTACTCTATTTTGCACAAAATCTTGTGAGAACGTGTAAAAAAAATCTATATTTTTTACAAATTCTGAGAGTATAATAGATTAAAGTAAAAATCTACTGTATTTTGTAGAACATCATACTAAAGTATTTTGAGAACATCAATGTGTATTTTTTTGCAAAATCTGACTTAAGCCTTGCGAGGATATCTGTAAATGTTGTACAAAATCTTATTAAATTAGTGGGAAAAAAAATCTATGTTTTGTACAAAACTATATTAGTCTTTTGAGAATTACAATGTGTACATTTTGTAAAAAACTTTTAGTACATTTTTGTAGAAGTCTACTCTATTTTGAACAAAATATTATGAGAACATGTGTATTTTTGTACAAAACCATACTAAATTATTGTAGAAATTACTCTATTTTGAACAAATTGCTACTAAAATCTTGTGTGAATGTTGTACAAAATCATGCTGAATTATTGAAGATAATACTGTTTTTGTACAAAATCATACTAATGATTTGTAAAAATATAGCTGAGATAGGCTCCAGCGCCCCCCGCGACCCCAAAAGGGAATAAGCGGTAGAAAATGGATGGATGGATATTGTATTTTATACTAAATTATACTAGTCTATTTTAAAAAAATCAATTTGGAAATTTTGTACAGAATCTGACTAAAGTCTTGCGAGAAAATCTGTGTAAATTTGGTACAAAATCCTGATAAATTATAGTAAAATGTAATGTATTTTGTACATCACACTAAAGTATTTTGAGAACATAAACGTATTTTTTTTTTTTTTTTTTACAAACTCTGACTAAAGCCTTGTGAGGATATCTGTACATTTTTCTACAAAATCTTAATTAGTGAAGAAAAATTTACTGTATTTTGTACAAAACTATATTAGTCTTTTTAGAATTACAATGTGTACATTTTGTATAAAATCCTACTAAATTTTTGTAGAAATCTACTCTATTTTGAACAAAATCTTATGTGAACATGTGTAAATTTTGTACAAAACCATACTAAATTCTTGTAGAAATCTACTCTATTTTGAACAACGTGCTACTAAAATCTTGTGAGAATATTTGTTTGAATTTTGTCCAAAACATGCTGAATTATTGAAAAAAAATTACTGTTTTTGTACAAAATCATACTGTTTTGTAAAAATATATTGTAGTTTATACAAAATTATACTAGTCTTTAAAAAAAAAAAAAAAATTGTACAAAATCTGACTAAAGTCTTGCGAGAAAATCTGCATAAATTTGGTACAAAATCCTGATAAAATTTGAGTAAAGTCTAATGTATTTTGCACAAACTCCTACTAAAGTCTTGAAAACAATGTGTAGATTTTGTACGAAATCTTCATAAATAATCGTAAAATCTACTGTATTTTGTACAAAATCCTACTAAAGTCTTTTGAGAACATCAATGTATAAATGTTGTACAAAATCTGATTAGTCTTGCGAGAATATCTGTGTAAATTTTGGAGCAAATCTTAATAAATTAGTGTAAAACTACTGTATTTTGGACAAAATCCTTCTAAAGTCCTGTATGAATATCTATTTGAAAATGTTGTACAAACTCATAACAAATTGTTATAAAAAATATATTGGATTTGTAATAAAGCATCTAAAGTCATGAGAAAATCCGTAAGTTTTGTACAAAATACCACAAAAATGTTGTGAGAACATCTAGAAATTATAGTAAAAAAAAATTACTGAATTTTGTACAAAATCCTAGTATTGTGAGAACATTTATGTGTAAATTTTGCACAAAATCGTATTCAATTCTTGTAGAAATTGACCGTTTTCAGTACAAGATTATTGTAAAAATCCGCTTTTTTTGTGGAACAAAGCCCAAAAAGTCTAGTGAGGAAAATCTATGCATTGGTTTTGTAAAAATATATATTTAGTATAAAAAGAGGGCCACAAAAGTGTCCTGGTCAGGACATTGTGTGATGGCCTTACCCACAGGTGGTGTCCCGCCTCTGTAACGGCTGGGATACTACTGTAACTCCACAGGTGGGAAATTGCAGCAAAAATGATGTGTTTTACAGGCTGTGCAAAAGGGTATGGACACCCTACACTAAGTATTATGTTTTCCTTGCCTTTATCGCAGTGGTGTCAAACCTACGGCCCGAGGGCCGGATCAGGTCCGCGAACAGGTTTTATCCGGCCCGCGGGATGAGTTTGCTAAGTATAAAAATTAACCTGAAATTTTTTAATGAAAGAAACAGCTGTTCCAATTGTGTCCACTAAATGTCACAATAGCAATTCTCTGTATCTTTGTAGATGATGCTACACATGTACAAAATAAAGCACATGATGTTAGTACATCCGTCGAGGAAAATGATCAAACTACATAAAAAACAAACTGTAATTTGATTTTGATATAATTTTTTTTATCTTGATTGATTGAAAATTAACACCAATGAGTTGACTGATGAACATTATTACATTACATTTATTCAGAAAATTTAAATAACGACAAATAAATGATTACCGCAACATGTAGGTGTAAAAAAAAAACATTATGATTTGTAAATTTTCAGAATGTGCTTGTTCTATTTTTAAACAAAGAAAACAATCTGAAATGTTCTTTATCTTTAAGTCAGGGGTCACCAACGCAGTGCCCGCGGGCACCAGGTCGCCCATAAGGACCAGATGAGTCGCCCGCTGGCCTGTTCTAAAAATAGCTCAAATAGCAGCACTTACCAGTGAGTTGCCTCTATTTTTTAAATTGTATTTATTTACTAGCAAGCAGGTCTCACTTTGCTCGACATTTTTAATTCTAAGAGACAAAACTCAAATAGAATTTGAAAATCCAAGAAAATATTTTAAAGACTTGGTCTTCACTTGTTTAAATAAATTCATTTATTTTTTTACTTTTCTTCTTATAACTTTCAGAAAGACAATTTTAGAGAAAAAATACAACCTTAAAAATGATTTTAGGATTTTTAAACACATATACCTTTTTACATTTTAAATTCCTTCCTCTTCTTTCCTGACAATTTAAATCAATGTTCAAGTATTTTTTTTTTTTTTTATTGTAAAGAATAATAAATACATTTTAATGTAATTCTTCATTTTAGCTTCTGTTTTTTTGACGAAGAATATTTGTGAAATATTTCTTCAAATTTATTATGATTAAAATTCCAAAAAGATATTCTGGCAAATCTAGAAAATCTGTAGAATCAAATATAAATCTTATTTCAAAGTCTTTAGAATTTCTTTAAAATTTTTGTTCTGGAAAATCTAGAAGAAATAATGATTTGTCTTTGTTAGAAATATAGCTTGTTATATATTCTAACAAAGTGCAGATTGGATTTTAACCTATTTAAAACATGTCATCACAATTCTAAAATTAATCTTAATCAGGAAAAATTACTAATGATGTTCCATAAATAATTTTTTTAATTTTTCAAAAAGATTCGAATTAGCTAGTTTTTCTCTTCTTTTTTCGGTTGAATTTTGAATTTTAAAGAGTAGAAATTGAAGATAAATTATTTCAAAATTTAATTTTAATTTTTTTAGTGTTTTCTCCTCTTTTAAACCGTTCAATTAAGTGTTTTTTTCATAATTTATTCTCTACAAAAAACCTTCCATAAAAGATAAATATCATTAATTATTATTAATAACATAGAGTTAAAGGTAAATTGAGCAAATTGGCTATTTCTGGCAATTTATTTAAGTGTGTATCAAACTGGTAGCCCTTTGCATTAATCAGTACCCAAGAAGTAGCTCTTGGTTTCAAAAAGGTTGGTGACCCCTGCTTTAAGTTATCGTGCCGTGATTTTACCAGTCTGGCCCACTTGGGACTAGATTTTTCTCCATGTGGCCCCCGATCTAAATTGAGTTTGACACCCCTGCTCTATCGATAAAAGTGACTTTGGTGTATTGGGGACTTCTGACCATTAAACGGATATCCAAGTTTGGACGTACCTCAGGCTCAGAGCCTGGCCCGTCAGAAGACACTCCAAAAGTCAATCCAGCAAACTCTGCCGGAATCACGTCCACCATTGAGACCACCACGGCTGGAGCGACCAGACTGGATATGTCCTCCTGTCCCACCATGTGGTCTCCTACAGCCTCTGTGATGTTCAGAATCCTGGAGGACGCCACAGAGAAGATACGTTGTACTATCGTCGTGTTTCGCCGTGTCGACACATCGGTTACGTTACGTGTTAGTGAAGGGTGAGAGGAAGCTGCGAGTCTCCAGGATGTACGAGATGGTGTTGATGACCGCCTCGCCCAGGATTGAGGTCACCACGCAGACAACCACTACCTCCTTCAGCTTGCTGAGCACCACCTTCAGCTCCTGGTAGCTGAGCTTGGAGCGGTTGCTCAGTAAACTTTGCATCATCTCCACCACGTCCAGGGCATTCCCTGCACATCAATACTACATTTTTGAATTATTCATAAATAAAAAACGCACAAGATTGAAAATGACCTGGAGTGACTTCCACGTCATCAAGATCACAGATGCTTTCCACCACTAAGGGGCACTCTTGCAGGTCTGGGGCCATCCACCGGGTGCTGAGGCTCAGTTTACTAGTAGAGAAAGACATTTCTTTTGTTGACATTTTCCAGAAATACTTTTCTCAAATAGGTCGTGTGACTGACTATCGCTACAGCGCTCCGGTTTAATGCTTTTATGACACTAACTGAGTCAACACAGGGAAATATATAGCAGCGGATGCAATCACAACTCAAATAGACACAAATTTATTGAGACCTTGTGTTGACACAAACTACACAATGAGTTGCCTCCAAGTACACATTCTGCACTGTGTTCTCATGGCAGGAAAAACAGGATGAAATACTTCATCTAGTCTCAAATGTGGACCATTTGTACAATAAATACTAAAGTTATATGAGAACATTTAATTTTGGAGAAAAAAAAATACAATAAATACTATAAAGTTTTATGAGAACATCTGTTAATTTTTTGCAAAAAATAGTCTTATGAGAACATCTGTTAATGTTTTGCTAAAAATAAAGTTTTATGAAAACATCTGTTAATTTTGTACAAAATGTTACTAAAGTCTTAAGAAAACGTGTTAATTTCGTACAAAAAATACTATTAAAGTCACAGAACATATGTTAATTTTGTACAAAAAATACTATTATTCTCATTAAAACATATGCTTGTTTTGTACAAAAAATACTAAAGTCTTATGAGATCATCTCTTAATGTGTAAAAAAAATAATACTAAAGTCTCAGAACATATTTTATTTTGTAAAAAAAAAAATACTAAAGTCTCATGAGAACATTTGATCATTTTGTACAAAAAATACTAAAGTCTTTTGAGAACATCTCTTAATGTTGCACAAAAAATACTGTTAATTTCGTACAAAAAATACTACTAAAGTCTCATTAGAACATGTTAATTTCGTACAAAAAATACTACTAAAGTCTCATTAGAACATGCTAATTTCGTACAAAAAATACTACTAAAGTCTAATGAGAAGACCTGTTAATTTTATGCAAAAAATACTACAAAAGTCAAATGAGAAGATCTGTTAATTTTATGCAAAAAATACTAGTAAAGTCTAATGAGAAGATCAGTTATTTTTGTACAAAAATACTATGAATGTCTCATTAGAACATATTTACATTTTGTACAAAAATACTAAAGTCTCATGAGAACATTTGTTAATTTTGTACAAAAAATACTAAAGTCTAATGAGAACATCTCTTAATGTTGTACAAAACATACTACTAAAGTCTCAGAACATATGTTAATTTTGTACAAAAAATACTACCAAAGTCTCATTAGAACGTGTTAATTTTGTACAAAACATACTAAAGTCTTATGAAAACATCTGGTAATTGTGTACAAAAAATACAACTAAAGTCTCAGAACATATTTTAATTTTGTACAAAAATACTAAAGTTTCATAAGGCAATGTGTTAATTGTGTACAAAAAATACCACAAAAGTCTTTTGAGAACATCTGTTACTTTTGTACAAAAAATACTAAAGTCTCAGAAAGTCTGTGTTTTTGTACAAAAAATACTACTAAAGTCTTATGAGAACATCTGTTTGTGTTGTACAAAAATACCACTAAAGTCTTATGAGAATATCTGTTAATGTTGTACAAAACATACTACTAAAGTCTCAGAACATATGTTAATTTTGTACAAAAAATACTACCAAAGTCTCATTAGAACGTGTTAATTTTGTAGAAAACATACTACTAAAGTCTTATGAAAACATCTGGTAATTGTGTACAAAAAATACAACTAAAGTCTCAGAACATATTTTAATTTTGTACAAAAATACTAAAGTTTCATAAGGCAATGTGTTAATTGTGTACAAAAAATACCACAAAAGTCTTTTGAGAACATCTGTTACTTTTGTACAAAAAATACTAAAGTCTCAGAAAGTCTGTGTTTTTGTACAAAAAATACTACTAAAGTCTTATGAGAACATCTGTTTGTGTTGTACAAAAATACCACTAAAGTCTTATGAGAATATCTGTTAATTTTGTACAAAACATACTACTAAAGTCTTATGAAAACATCTGGTAATTTTGTTCGAAAAATACTACTAAAGTCTAATGAGAAGATCTGTTAATTTTGTATAAAAATACTACTAATGTCTCATTAGAACATATTTCAATTTTGTACAAAAATACTAAAGTCTCATGAGAATATTTGTTAATTTTGTACAAAAAATACTACTAAAGTCTCATTAGAACGTATTAATTTTGTATAAAAAATACTATTAAAGTCTTACGAAAAGATCTGTTAATTTTGTACAAAACATACTACTAAAGTTTTATGAAAACATCTGGTAATTTTTTCAAAAAATACAACTAAAGTCTCATTAGAACATATTTTGATTTTGTACAAAAACACTAAAGTCTCATAAGAAAATGTGTTAATTTTGTACAAAAAATACTACTAAAGTCTCATTACATCTGTTATTTTGTACAAAAAATACTATTAAAATCTTATGACAACATCTGTTAATTTTGTACAAAAAATACCACGAAAGTCTTTTGAGAACATCTGTTACTTTTGTACAAAAAACACTAAAGTCTCAGAAGTCTGTGTTTTTGTAGAAAAAATACTACGAAAGTCTTATGAGAACATCTGTATTTTTTGATGAAGTCTTGGTAAAGCAGGGTTGCCCAAATATTTTGCTTTCAAGGGTCAAAGTGAAAATGTGCTAATGGCCTGCGGGCTCAATTTAAGTGTGAGACACAAACAGGTGAGATGTAAATAATAATTGTCCTTTAATTAGTGCAAAAAATAACATTGATAGAAGGAGGCTAAATTGTGGCCCTAAGCAGGATTTTATTTGGAGGCCCCTCCTCAAAAGTATTTCACACTTTTTTGTATGAAAAGATTTTATTCAAACTTTATTTGATATTATGCATGTTTTGGACTAAAACTATTTCATGGGAAATAAATTGCGGAATAATTGTTTTTCCGTTAGTACCAAAGTACAAGTAAAATTTTAGAGCGAGGTTCATTCCACCTCTCCCTGCAGGGATTGAAGCCACTATGTATGTTCTGCAAGACTGAGAGCATCAATACTGTGTGCCACAGACAGCATTTGCAATGATATTGTTAGCAGTGACGGAGCAGGAATGGGTTTGCTGTAAAATTGCATATGAAGTGCCCTGTCATTCATTAACTAACATTTTACATGCACTTCTTCACACAAAATAGGGCCACCCACAGGTTGTGGGGCCTTACGCACAGCGTTTGATCTGCAGATAGGGGGGCCCTGGATAGATGGAAATTAGTTAGCCATCAATGATTGTATGAGCTTGAAAAAATTCAGTCTAAATATATATTAAATTTGGGTGAGGCCAAACAAAACAACTCGGTGGGACAGATTTGGCCCACAGGCCCCACTGTGGGTGCTCATGTATTAAAGTTTTGTGTGAGCATCTGTCTATGGATCAATTATCTAGTTTGTACAAAATTCTACTTTGTAAGACCAATGATATATTATCTTTGTAGTTTGTACAAAATTCCAAAAATATATTTTTTAAATCAATTACTTTAATTTTTTTTTAATCCTTTAAACAATCTGTTTTAAATGTCTATTAATGTTGTTAAAAATCCTACAAAAATATTTTTAAGATATCAATTAGTTTTGTACAAAATCCTACAAAAATATGTTTTAAATAGCTATTAAAAAATCCTTTAAAAAAATATTTTATATGTATTATTTTGTAGAAATTACTATTTGTGCAAATACCACTATGGGTGCCCTTGTAATAAAGTTTTGTGTGAGCATCTGTTCATGGATTAATTATCTAGTTTGTACAAAATTTTACTTTGTATGAACAATGATCCATTATCTTTGTAGTTCGTACAAAATTCCATATCTACCTCTTGTGAGAACATTGGTATTTTCTTTTTTTTTGTATGAAATCTTAAATTAATCTTTTTTTATTATATATTAATTTTGTACAAAACCCTACAAAAATTAATTTTTTAAATCGATCATTTTTTTTAAAATCCTTTAAACAATCTATTTTAAATGTCTATTAATGTTGTTAAAAATCCTACAAAAATATTTTTCAGATATCAATTAATTTTGTACAAAATCCTACAAAAATATTTTTTAAATAGCTATTAAAAAATCCTAAAAAAACATTTTTTTATATGTATTATTTTGTACAAATTACTATTATATGTGCAAAATACCACTATGGGTGCCCATATAATAAAGTTTTGTGTGAGCATCTGTCCATGGATTAATTATCTAGTTTCTACAAAATTCTACTTTGTAAGAACAATGATCTATTATCTTTGTAGTTTGTACAAAATTTCATATCTACCTCTTGTGAGAACATTGGTTTTTTTCTTTTTTTTGTACGAAATCTTAAATTAATCTTATTTTATTGTAGATTAATTTTGTACAAAACCCTACAAAAATATAGTTTTTTTAATCGATTACTTTTATTCAAAAAAATCCTTTAAACAATCTGTTTTAAATATCTATTAATGTTGTTAAAAATCCTACAAAAAATATTTTTCAGATATCAATTAATTTTGTACAAAATCCTACAAAAATATTTTTTAAATAGCTATTAAAAAATCCTAAAAAAAAATGTTTTGGTATGTATTCATTTTTTACAAATGACCAGCACCCCCCGCGACCCCAAAAGGGACAAGCGGTACAAAATGGATGGATGGATGGATGGATGGACTATTTTTTGTGCAAAATACTACCAAGGTCTTTAAAGTAAGTCTTGTGAAAATATACAGGTAGATTAATTGTGTACTCATTAGAATATTATTTAATTTTTTTATTTTTATTTTTACAAAAGGTTTCATGAGAATTTTTTTTGATTTTGTACAAAATCACCCTAAAGTCTTGTGAGAAAAAGTATTATTTGGTAGAAAGAGTGTGTAAGGTTCTCACCAGTGTCTGGTAGCGTGGCGTTGAGTGTTTTTTGGACAAGGCTGAGAAGCATTTTTCCCACCCTTGGTTTCAGGCCACTCAAAGAGACCTTTTCTCGTCTGCTGGGTCTCTGATTGACAGCTCACAACCACTGAGGACATGAGACACAAGATGAGGTCACGCGACCTTCTTGAACACTCAGCCTTTTTGCCTTTGCTTACAGATGCGGCTTATTTGTATGTCTTGGGTCGCTATGGCGACGTCGCCGTGGCTGTAAGGCGCCAGCAGCAGGTGTCGCATCTGCTCTTCTACTTCCTGTGTGAGTGACAGCTTCACCTCAACATGGAAGATGAAGCTCTCTCTGCAAACAGTCAATATGATCAATAATCCAAATAATGTCACTATATTACAGTTTACTTCAGTTTAATGTGTTGTATACCTGGACACAATTTTCGAAGACACCTAGGAACAAAACAAAAATACGATGTAATTGAATTACTCAATCAGGTGTTTAGCTAATAATGTTACACACACACAGTATAAACAATGACACATATTTAGTCATAAGTTATATTATTAGGAAAATTCTAAAAATATTATAAAATATTTTAGTATATATAGTGGCAAGGGGCTTTATTTCCTCAACTACAGAGAATACTCGGCATTTATTGCAAAGGAGGCCTTTATTTTTACAAATGCATTTTTAGAAAAGTGTGGTATAATACTACATATACGGTAGTTTAGACTTAGACTTAGACAAACTTTATTGATCCACAAGGGAAATTGTTCCACACAGTAGCTCAGTTTCAAAGGATGGAAAGGGTGAGGATAGAAAGGATAATGCAGGTATTAATTCAACAAAAAATGTACCATAGTAGCAATATAAAATATAACATCTATGTAGTATTTACACATTATATATACAGAATAAAATATACACTGATATATTATACTATATTTTCATATAATATATACAATATATAACAAATCCGAATTACCATGAACAAAATTACAGTATTTATAACAGCTGCAGCAAAAAAAAATTATGAAAAATGTTGATATTGATAGTTAGATTTTTTTTTTTTTACAAATAAATAAACTTACACAATGAATTAAATTTACGTTAATTTAAAAAAAAAAAAAATCAAACACAATTGTTATGTTATTATGCTTTATTATATGAAGTTACATTATTTCATTATAGGTCAAGGGCACTTTTCTGTTAGAGTTAAGGTGTTTACTTTGTTTTTTTAAAATAGCAAAATATTATATGTACATATAATGTTTTGTGTAATGCAACAAAATACAATTGCATAACTGAAAATATAATTAAATTAAGATGAACAATAAATAAATACAATTAAAATTGTAAAGCATGTATTTTACGAGATTATTTACTAGTATATTAAAATGAATATAAAATATATATATTATTATAAGAAAAAGTTAAATTAAAAATAATTTATAAAATATTTATCAGAGGTGAGGCTTTTCAGGTTGGACGAAACACCTGGCGTGTTAAAGTTAAGTTAAAGTTAAAGTACCAATGATTGTCACACACTAGGTGTGGTGAAATGTGTCCTCTGCATTTGACCCATCCCCTTGTTCACCCCCTGGGAGGTGAGGGGAGCAGTGGGCAGCAGCGGTGGCCGCGCCCGGGAATCATTTTTGGTGATTTAACCCCCAATTCCAACCCTTGATGCTGAGTGCCAAGCAGGGAGGCAATCGGTCCCATTTTTATAGTCTTTTGTATGACTCATATATTAGAGTCATGTTTCCAGTTTTCTTACCTCATCAGAAATTAAAATGTTCCCCCCAAAGCTGCGTTCATGTCTGTGGGCGAGAGGACGAGATTGAAGCTCTTGGCTTGTGCTTGTAAAGTGGAACCGTTAGCGCACCTGTGATGTTTGGGGAGCTGAAGGTCTATCACTGTCATCATGTGATCAGGTAGAGTGTCATTGAGCTGAGAGCAGATAAAAACATACTGCTCGTCAAAGGTTCAGAGACGCTTAATCATTCTATTAAATGAGGAATAACTTTTGGCTGGTACTGTTTATCTGTCCAGTTGAAGCGAACAAGTTTTGGGGGGGATGCTCACCCAAGTGGCGAGAAGATGCTCTGCTTCATACTCTCCTCTTATGGACACGTTGACCTCCACTTCAAAGTACAGCTGACCTGAGATATTTGGGGATATTTCTGGGAATGGGGAGGTCAGCGTCGGCGTCGCCATGGTAACGGTGGTGACAGGGGGAGACTTTGTGGTCAGAGGGGGAGGGAAACTGTCTGGGGGACGGAGAAGAAGATTGGAGTCTGTTGCCTCGGTAACCAAAGGTACCGATCTTATGACGACACGCAGGAGTTTCCTACCAACAGGCGTGGTTTGTATGCTCGCTGCGTCAGCCTGAACCTGGATCAGACCAGAGGGTCCGTGATAGAGCGTCCCCAGGTCCGCGTGCATCTTGTCCTGCACTGCTGCCACATCCACACTGGGGATGACGCTCACGAACACCAAGCAGTCAAACCTGCACGACAAAACACAAAGTTTGTGCAATTCAGTTGGAGACTAAAGTGGCGCATATAAGACGGACACATGTGAAATACTCACCTGTTGATATTCAGGGAGGTCCATCGTACCTGCGGAATAAAAACACAGTTTATCAATAACATTATTGTTTTTTGTAAAGATATGTACACATGGAAAGTATTTACATTTTAGATATGGTAGTATAGTGAAGTACGGGTAGGGATTCTCAAACTGTAGTACATGTACCACTAGTGGTACGGGGCTTCATCGAGCAGTACGACAAAGAATCACTTGATTAAAATAAATTAGTGTTTTTTTCTTCCTATATTCAGACACAGTGTCACTGTTCAAACTGTGTGTGATGTTAAAGTGGTGGGAAAAAAAATAATAATAATAATGAATACTTAGGCCTACTACGCTACTGTATTTTAATGTTGGTCATTAAGGTGGTACTTTTTTGAGGTGCTACTTGGTGAACAATTGCAGGTATAGTGTATGACCAATATTTGACTGTTGTTAATGGTAATGAGTTTATTTAATACCAAAACATATTATGGGGAACAACAGCGGTTAAAACATTTTAATGGATAGGGACCATATTTTGAAATTTAACAAACAAATTTTAAAAAATACACAAAAGTTAGTAGTGAAGTGATTTATCATTGTTACACATTTATTATTATTATTATCATTGTTATTACTATTATTATAAAAATCCAATGATAATTGATTACGCGTATAAAAATATCAAATATTTTAAAAAATGAAGTAAAAATGTTGTGGTGATAAAATACGAGTAATAAATACTTCCACAACCTAATGGAAACTTTGAAACATAAATAGAATAAATACTTTATTTAAAAATACATAAATATGAATTAAGTGTATACAAATATAAAGTAAAATTGTAAATGTGTAAAATATTAAAAAGTATAACAATATTAATCAATAAAAAATATATTATATTAAAATAATAGCAATAGAACTCCTCCACAGAAACTAGAAAATAAACTGAAAAAAAAAGATTTATAATAAAATGATTACAAAATGTAGGTAAATATGTATAAATTGTGTACAAATAAAATAAATCTAATTTTACATGAAAAACAATTTTGTATTCTATTATATATTTTGTATTATAAAATATTATGTAAACCTTTACTTTATTATTACAATTATATTTTTCTGTAGTAGTATTTGATAGATAAAAATGAATGCATAAATGCGAACTAATAGATAATCTAATATGTCATTATCAAATCTAATTAAGACATCTATGTCAAAATAATGATTTCCCTATAATCTAGTAGAACCGAACCGTGTTATAAATAATTTATGTAATTAAAAAAAAAAAAGTAAATATACTTGTCTAGGGTGTACCCCGCCTTCCGCCTTCCACCCGATTGTAGCTGAGATAGGCTCCAGCGCCCCCCGCGACCCCAAAGGGAATAAGCGGTAGAAAATGGATGGATGGATGGAATTTTAAATATGTATGCTCACCATTTCATCTCCACTCAATGTTGTCGCTGTGTTTGCATCTTTTGCACTGTTTAAAACACGGTTTGGTTAAAGGCACAAGAAGAAGTGTTTCACGGTCAAATGATTTCAATACCTTGTTGCTTCAAAGACAGACACTCTGTGTAAATAAATGCCCGAAGGAAGCACATCTCTCAGCTGAAAGAGTCACAAACATGTGCAATAGCATCATGCAGCGGTCATTTAAAAGTCATGTTTTTGTTTTATATATCTGACATGAAACAATACCCAGCAATGTGCAATGTCTCTGGCAGTGTAGAGCTCTGTGTTGTTGCCGTCTTGTCGAATGATGAAGAACTTCAGGCTGACTGTGTAAATGGACCACTCTTAAAATGTGGTGCAAGAAAAACAAGAAAAAATTAGGTCAGGGGTCCACAAACTTTTTGACCTGCAGCCACAAAGGGTTAAAAACATTGGGCCGTGGGCTGGGCTATCTATTTGTATACAGTATGTACAATATATGTGTGTGTGTGTGTGTGTATATATATATACATATATATATATATATATATATATATATATATTTATATATGGAAAAAATCGATTCGAATTCGAATCGCGATTCTCACGTTGTGTGATTCAGAATCGATTCTCATTTTAAAAAAAATTATTTTATTATTTCTATTTATTTAAAATTATTTTTTTAATTAATTTATTTATCTTTTTAATTAATCAATCCAACAAAACAATACACAGCAATACCATAACAATGCAATCCAATTCCAAAACCAAACCCGACCCAGCAACACTCAGAACTGCAATAAACAGAGCAATTGAGAAGAGACACAAACACGACACAGAACAAACCAAAAGTAGAGAAACAAAAATGAATATTATCAACAACAGTATCAATATTAGTAACAATTTCAACATAGCAGTGATTAAAAATCCCTTATTGACAATATCATTAGACATTTATAAAAAATTAAAAAAAAGAACAATAGTGTCACAGTGGCTTATACTTGCATCGCATCTCATAAGCTTGACAACACACTGTGTCCAATATTTTCACAAAGATAAAATAAGTCATATTTTTGGTTCATTTAATAGTTAAAACAAATTTACATTATTGCAATCAGTTGATAAAACATTGTCCTTTACAATTATAAAAGCTTTTTACAAAAATCTACTACTCTGCTTACATGTCAGCAGACTGGGGTAGATCCTGCTGAAATCCTAGGTATTGAATGAATAGAGTATGGTTTTGAATCGGGGAAAAATCGTTTTTGAATCGAGAATCGTGTTGAATTGAAAAAAAAAATTGATTTTGAATCGAATCGTGACCCTATGAATCGATATTGAATCGAATCGTGGGACACCCAAAGATTCACAGCCCTAATATATATGTATGTGTGTATATGTATATATATGTGTGTATGTATGTATATATATGTATATATGTGTGTATGTACGTATATATGTGTATATATATATATATGATTTATATGTATGTTTGTATATATATATATATATATATATGCATGTATGTATGTATATATAAATATATATGTATGTATGTGTGTATATGTATATACGTATGTATGTATATATGTATATATGTGTATGTAAGTTTATATGTGTATATATATATAAATATATATAATATATGATATATTGTATATGTATGATTGTATATAATATATGATATATTGTATATGTATGATTGTATATATATATGATATATTGTATATGTATGATTGTATATATATATGATATATTGTATATGTATGATTGTATATATGTATATATATATATATATATATATATATATATATATATATATATATATACATACATGCATATTATATATGTATATATACATACACAGATATAATGTGTGTTTAATCTTGAACGGGTTTTTTGCTGAAAATGAAATTTCGTTGTACTTGTGCAATGACAATAAGGATCCATCCATATATATATATATAATATATATATATATATATACACTAATATTGTTGTCTTGTCCCCACAATAGTATCCCACACTTCTCTTTTGTGAAGTAAATGTGTTCAGCATATATAGGCATCTACATCAACAATATGATTTGCCTAAGCACGCAGTGACAAACTTAAGTCAAGGCGGAAGAATGGCGTGCAGCCAGAATATGCGCAGTTGCACACCTTTTGTCACTAACACACATGGGCCAATAGGGCTACAAGTACCTCTCTTGTATTTCTGGACCAAAGCAGAGTATTAATTATTTCAGACTAGAGTTTAGCATGACCACATCTTATACCGTAGTGTGGCTCGTTGGTCTAGGAGTATGATTCTCGCTTCGGGTGCGAGAGGTCCCGGGTTTAAATCCCGGACGAGCCCCACTATGAGTTTGTTAGAACTGCTTTAATAACCCTAAATTAAAAAAATACACATGAGTGTATGAGCACTGTGGTATTGATTGTTCACATGTAAATCAGCTTCTATATTTGTTTAACTGACTGCAAAGACGGCTGGTCAATATTTAATCAGGCATCCGAAGGCATAGAGGAAGTAGCGTCTGCCGCTAAGGTGGCTGTAAAATGCTTGACAAGCGCAGTAAACACTGGAAGGCTGAGGAGGCGTCGATAGTGGAGGTATTGTAACATTTGTCTAAGGGGAAAATAAGACATGTAAGATACATAATTACTTCTGTAGACTTCACTCTTTTGAGTTGATTGACAATGGTTGGTCAATGGAAGAGTTGGTGTTGGATTGGTTCGTAGACGGATGGATGGAATAATGGATGGATTGATAACAGACAAGCCAGCTGATGGATGGTAGATGGATATGACTGGACAGATAGACAGATGTTAGATGAACGGACAAACGAGGTGCATTTTTACGGACAGTTGGATGGTAGGGGTGCAACATTATATGTTTTTGCATATGGATTTTCCCGTACCCAGCCTTCGATTGAGTAAAGAGACTTACTGAATTCCTAACCCTGTACACATTAATTAGTAGGGGGCAGGGAGTGTTTCTCATGTCATGTGTTTACTCTGCAATCAAAGACAAGCGGCGGCGCATTCGATCCAGGCAATATGTCTGTGTACATTCAGTCCTGATGACCAACAGCTCCATGGTTATTGACGTGGACAGCGGTACCAACCACAAAATGGCCGCTTTTGCCTTGGTGTGTAGAATTCAGGCAAGTTAGGCACCTCCACAAAGGATGTAGCCTAGCTTTTTACTATCGGTAGTCATGACCAGCGATAGTGCTAAGACGGCGCAGAAATACTGAGGTACATAAAAAATTGTGGTCATGTCCTACAGAGTACAGGATGGACAGGTGGAAAGATGACTAGATAGATAGGCGAACAGTAAACGGATAGATACAGATGTTGATGAATAGATGGACGGGTGAACAAAAGAACGGATGGTAGATGCATGATGGAGCGACGGACGGACGGTAGACTGTGAATGGATGAACGGACAGACACCCCGATAGTGGATATGATGGGAATGAATACTGACCACACTTGAGCGTAGGGTCAGGAATGGGGGCACACACCCTTGTGTCCCACAGGTGGCTGACCCACTGCACCAAGTCTCCGTCCGTACACTTAAGGGACCTCACTTCCTGCCCGCTTCGCTCTTGCCCCCACAGTCGAAAAAGAGACACAGTGCCCGTCAGGACGGTGGACGGAAGGATCCGGACGGTGCCGTCCACTCGGGTGTGGGCCGCACCCAGGGTGAGCGTGCCATTGGGGTCCAGCATGCAGCTGGAAGGTGAAGTGTCTAGGACGACAGGAAAGAAGAAGAAGGGACAGTTGACAGAAAGACATGATGTGCATTTCTTACAATGACCAGCAGGGGAAGTGGCACATACCTGTCATGAGGTCCATCAAGGTTCCATTGACGTAAAGCAAGGGTCTGTCTTTAGTATGAGACCATGTCATGCATAGTGAGTGCCACTCCTTTAGTCCAAGGCCGAGAGGGAGGGTGGTCCACTCTGTGCCAAACAACCAGACCACCAAACGATCTCCACGACCACCCAGACCAAGACCTGCACACCGAGCATCAGGATGGCGGTACATGAAGGCTGTCCACTCAGACCTAGGTGGTGCCTGGACGGATACATGGATGCATTGATAAATACTAAATGCTAAACTAAATCTGCCACTTTTTTATTAGTTGTAAGACGTTACTTTTTGTTGGAATTGCAAAAAACAACAAATGTCAACGCCACAACACAACAACTTTGCACCACACCACGATTGCAGACGCCACAACAAATTCAAACGCTACAACACAACAACATAAAGCGACAACACAACAACTCTCATTTACAGCACGACTGCAAAAGCCACAAAAAATGCAAAGGCCACAACACAACAACTTTATGTCACAACACAACAAGATAAAGCCACAACAGCTTTACCCCACAACCTAATTGTAAAAGCCACAAAAAATGCAAATGGCACAACAACTTCACGCCCGCAGCATAAAAGCCACAACACAACAACTTTACCCCACAACACGATTGCAAAAGCCACAAAAAAAGCATATACCTCAACACAACAAGTTTCAGCCACAACATGATTGCAAAAACAACTACAATTGCAAACAACACAACACAGCAACATAAAGCCACACTAAATGTTCCGTTGTCATTTAGTGCTTAAAGTTGTGTGTTGTGGTGTTTAATACTGTCACAAACTTTATCGGCCACTGTACAAATGTATTTAAACAAATTCTGAGAAAAATAAACACACAATAAAGAGTGAATAGTTACCGTATAAGGAAATCCTTAAAAAAACATTTTTAATTGGACAATGGTTTATCACTTTTCAAGTACTGTAAGTGTTGACTTCATTTACAAATATGAAATTTCACCAAATTTATTTACCACACATTGCATTTTCTATGTAATTTAGAGCTTTTAAAAAAAAAACATAATTTGAAATGCATAATTGAGCAATTATTTCCTATTTTACAGCCAATTATCTTACACCCCTGGGAAATCCCTGTCCAAAAAGTGTTTATTTGTATCAGCAAATTTTCTATTAATTACATTGCAGTGCTTTTTGTTCAAATACATTTGGCCAAATGCTATTTAAATTCAATTCTAGAAATATATATTTTTTTAAATATACATTTAATAATTAATAAAATACAAACAAATACAAAGCAAATTAGAGAATAAATATACAAAATAAAAAAATAGTTTAGACAAAACGATAAGAGGAAAAATTACTCTACCGGCACTATAAAATAAATTAATAAATAATCACACCTAATGAGTTATACACCCCGTTTGGAAACACCTGTCCTGAACATTTTTCTCTTGGCAGTGACCTTAAACTTGAGGTCCAGGCAAGCAGTGAGCTGGTTCAAGGTGGAGATGAAAACGCCGTCCTCCAGTCTCCAGTGGCTGCAGCCGAAGGTAAATTCAGCCACTTTGCCCCAAAGGCTGAGAAGAGGAGCTGAAAAATGACAAAATCAACACAACATCAAGTAGTCAGTGCATGGGAAAACTATACAATATTTTTATCTCTCCTTTCATTGCAGTTCAAACATCCCATTTCCTGACCTTTCATGTGCAGCCTATGACGTGTGTGATTTGTGCTTTGACTCCTGAATTTACAGTACGTTTGACTTATTTACAATATGCACACACCAAAACATGACATACACTCTTCTAGCAACGATAATTTACTTTTATTAAATTCTCGATGACATGTATTTAAAGAATAATAAATACAAATGAAATTATATAATTAGAACATTACAATAGATATATTCATAAACATATAAAAATATGCACAAAAAAATAATCTCAATGAAATGTATCTAAATAATAATACAAATAAACATATTTAATTAGAACGTTATAATATATATATATATTTATAAATAAATAAATGTTTGAATTAAGCAGCCTTTTTTTTTAAAGGAAAATGTCCTATACCTCGCATAGTTGTGGAGGCAGCGCCACACAGCAGAGTCAGGGCAACACACAAGACTTTTTGATAAAAAATCATCCCAAACCTACAAAAAAGTTTTAATAAGCATTTTATAATCAGAAAGTCATTCTCAACATGTTAGTGTCACAATTGTACAGAAGTATATGAACACATAACAAAATGTTGTACATACCTGGTTAAAGATGTGTGCTGATGCAGCATTGACACTCCGACTGCAGTGTGTGTGTGTGTGTGTGTGTGTGTGTGTGTGTGTGTGCATGTACATGACACTTTTAGAGTGCAGCATCATGAGGCGAGGGGGCAATACAGTACATTTACTGTATGTACAGCTTATCTTATCTTACATTTGAAGACATGATGAAGTTACTCCCCAGTACCAAAATGTACTAAAAACTACACGTAATTTTTTTTTAAAGTCCAAGTAGATGTGTGTATTAATAAAATGCATTACACCACAGGTGGGCATGCAAGGCAAGGCCGGCAGCTGATTGGCCGACACACAGGAAGAGGGCGGGGTTATGACATGAGAGCGTAAAAACAGCAATAGAGTAAGTAGCACTGAATTGATTTTAAGACATTTTCTCAGACATTTTTTGGCTCCGCAATAAACTTAAAAAACAGTATTAAGAATTGTTCAAACATGTTTATTTGATACAGAATGACACTTAACTGAAAAGCATTTTAAAAACGCTGTACATTGATAACAATCAAATGCTAATGCTAACACTTTAGCATGCATTTTGGAATGACACAACTCAACATAATGAAGATAAGCAAGTATGGGCTTAATGTATAATCATGTATATACTGTAATCACATTTTGAAGTATAAAAAACAAAGTGGTGTATTGATTTTAGTAGGTAATCATACACATGCAGTGAAACCTCGATTTACAAACCTTTAGTTCGCGCCAAATATGCCTCCGTGTACGAATGCTTCATTTATTCATTTTGTGCTCACTCGTAATAAGGAGATTTGAGGAAGCTGGCTTCGTACCACAGAACGTTTTTAAATGTGATGAGAACCTGCTGCTATACTCTGTCTCAAAGTGTTAACATGTGCTCAATGTTTCCTTACCATTATTGCCATGTTGTCTATTACTGTTGGAGCCAAATACCCTTATTTGTTTATATTGTTTTTATTTTATTTTATCTAATTGATTGTTGGGTTCAGCATGTTAAATTTCCTTTTCGGCAGATTGCCCCGCCCACTTCCTGTTAAAATCCAGGAAGTGTTGACAGGGAGGGGACTGTTGCTATGGTGCGGTTACCATGGTAGCCTCCTTAAATTGGGTTCAGGTGTGAGCATGGGCTGGGCGATTGGAGGACAAACAGTTTTTGACCGTGTCATGTCATGTGGTGACAATGCTGTGATAATGTGCCATTCAAAGTTAGCAATCTTTTGTTATATAACTTACATTTGATTTAATTTAGATAGCTTGGAATAAACAGATTGTCATATCCAAACACATTTCTACAGTACTGGACATTCTATCATTTACACGCGTCAAACTGGTCAACACAGTCGCCCTCGGTATCAGTCCAAAGGTAAGGGCTGTACAATTACCATTATTGCTATGTTGTCTATTACCATTGTTGGTATGTTCATTATTCCTACATTGTTGATACAAATTATTGTTACTGTGTAATAATTATTGTTACCTGTGGTAATGCCACTATGATACAACATCTGTATTATAATCCTTGAACAAAGTAAGAGTGAATAATCACTGAATGGAGAACTGGGGGTGGGATTAAATGAATTATCTTCTTCCCACTACCTTTCAGGCAAAACTGGACAATCATGAATATATTAATTTATATTATTATGTGTTGTCAACTTTGTACTTTTTTATGTTATTGCCTGAATTAAATAAATAAATGAATGAAAATGAACTGACTTTTCTGGAAAAATATGCCAAAGCGGACTTATTTCAGAGCAGAGAATAAGACTACCTCTCGTTCAGCGGCGCCTCTTCCAATGGTACACACACGGCTCCTCCCTCTCGCCCCCTCCTGTTTTTCCCTCTGTCTGCTTGTTCCTCTCTCGTGAGGAGCAGCTCACGAGAGGACCTTTGCCGATAATAAAGTGTAAGTGGTATTTACTTTTTAAAATGTTAATTATTGTAGCGATAGGTTGATTGGCAACACTAAATTGGCCCTAGTGTGTGAATGTGAGTGTGAATGTTGTCTATCTGTGTTGGCCCTGTGATGAGGTGGCGACTTGTCCAGTGTGTACACCGCCTTCTGCCCATGTGCAGCTGAGATAGGCTCCAGCACCCCCCGCGATCCCAAAGGGGACAAGTGGTAGAAAATTAATGGATGGATGATTGTAGCAATATGGTTGTTAAAGTTAAGGATTTTTGTGATTTCTGATCGTGTGTGACAGCGCCACAGGGACTTCTGAATGTGTGTGCGCGTGTTGGCAGAGCAGAGCACACAGGACAGTTCAGCTTGTTGTTATTGTTTTACATTGTTGATAATGACACACTTTGTTTGTTTGATATACAATACTGTATAGCACTTTATATTGTGTTGAAAATGTGCAAAACTTAACTTTTGTTGAGGCTGGAACTCGAAATGTCCGATAATGGCTTTTTTGCCGATATCGTCCAACTCTTAATTACCGATTCCGATATCAACCGATGCCGATATATACAGTCGTGGAATTAACACATTATTATGCCTAATTTTGTTGTGATGCCCCGCTGGATGCATTAAACAATGTAACAAGGTTTTCCAAAATAAATCAACTCAAGTTATGGAAAAAAATGCCAACATGGCAGTGCCATATTTATTATTGAAGTCACAAAGTGCATTATTTTTTTTAACATGCCTCAAAACAGCAGCTTGGAATTTGGAACATGCTCTCCCTGAGAGAGCATGAGGAGTTTGAGGTGGGGGGGGTAGCGAGGGGTGTATATTGTAGCGTCCCGGAAGAGTTAGTGCTGCAAGGGGTTCTGGGTATTTGTCGTGTTGTATTTATGTTGTGTTACGGTGCGGATGTTTTCCCGAAATGTGTTTGTCATTCTTGTTTGGTGTGGGTTCACAGTGTGGCGCATATTTGTGACAGTGTTAAAGTTGTTTATACGGCCACCCTCAGTGTGACCTGTATGGCTGTTGACCAAGTATGCCGCAGATATTATGTGACTGGGCCGGCGCGCAAAGGCAGTGCCATTAAGGTTTATTGGCGCTCTGTACTTCTCCCTACGTCCGTGTACACAGCGGCGTTTTAAAAAGTCATACATTTTACTTTTTGAAACCGATACCGATATTACATTTTAAAGCATTTATCGGCCGATAATGTCGGCAGTCTGATATTATCAGACATCTCTAGCTGGAACCCATAATTCATATTTATTGTTTTTTATGGAGAAATTTGCTTCACTATACAAACTTTTCGATTTACGAGCCCTGTTCAAGAACCAATAAGCTTGTAAATCGAGGTTCCACTGTAATCTGTCCATACTGGACTAACGAAGAAAAACGCATGGAAAGTATGAAACATGAAAATGTTTTTACTTTTTCTTTGGCTTTTTTGTGCACATAAAGTAGTACTCCAGACGTCTGCATGTTTTATGTTTTTTTTTTAAGCATTACTACTGTAATGACTTACAGTACGCGACAATGCCAATACGTTGTGTTAAATATGAGCCATATGCTAAAAATAATTATTTTCTTATATTTTCAAATGGGATTTCCCCAGAGTGTTGGCAACAAAAATGGCCGCCTCACAACATTGAAATAAAGACATTTAACCACAAAAGGTCCAAACTTAACAGCGAGCAAGCTTTCTTTTCTTTTCCTCTTCTAGTTGCTGTCGCAGTCTGGACACAGGATGTCCCGCCCCTTGGTCACAAAGGGCTTGTTGGTCAGACTGAGGGAACATCGCTTACAGTTGAAGCAGTATTCGTGCCAGGAGCCTCCCTCGTACGTCACAACGTTCACTCCTTTGCCGAAACCTGCGCGGGAAAAGGTGAGTCGGGTCAAGGGAAGAACATAGCCAATCTTTAAGACACTTTTAAATACTAATAATGAAGGAACACGCTAATTTGTATGCCTGTTAGCATCAATGCTAATGAGCTGGTTTGGTTTCTGACACAGCGTGTCTCAAAGAAGCACTATTATCCATTTTTTTCCACATATACAATGTAAATCTACCCTTTTCCAACGTAATGGACGCCATATATAACATACAACAATGTAATATTAAGAGTGGGACATGAGGACACACACGTTAGCAACACTAGCACTATGTTAGCTGCAATGCTAACATTACGTCCACATATTAACAAGAACATCATGGTTTTAGGATGTGTAGCGAAGCCTCTTTTTTTTGTCCGTTGTGTGGTGTTTGGGTCTGTGGGACCCGTTTTTCATTTTTTTATTAAAAGAAAAATGATACAATTAATTAATTTTTCAAACTCAGACTCACTGACTTTGGCTCATTTTCTGTGAAGAACATATATCAGAATACATATTTAATGACCACACACCATACACCCCCCTACACATTTCTATTACATATAAGATGTCCGGACCCGGGGCTAATAGAAGTGTGGAAATTGATGTTCTGTGTACCACACACACACACACACACACACACACACACACACACACACACACAGCAGGCCTAGACAGGAGGAGGACAGAGTGTAGGTACACAGAACATCAGAGGGTCAAATGTGCGAGAAAATGAGAGCAAAAAGTGTTGACAAACAATGTTGCAACCTTGTGTGGGAACCACAGGTGCAGAAACACAAAAGAAGAGTCCCTGTGGGATGCAGAAACTGGCAGAGAAAATTTCTGTGCCTTAGCCAGCGTTTGTGTGTCTGATGGACCCATTGCATTTTGTGGCTTTTAATGCCTCACAATCAAACACTTGTATGTTAAAATACTGAACAGATGTTTATTGGGAGAAGGTAAACATCTGGGGCCGTATTTATCAAGCGTCTTAGAGTGCCATTTTACACTTAAGTCCTGAGAATTGGCGAAATTTAGTCCTACTCTCAAACTTAAAAATAAAAGCTATTCATCAACTTTCTTAAGTCTAAGAATCACTCCTACTCTCCATGATATTTAAGAGACCTTCAGAGGTGTCCTAAGTGGTTAGGAGTTGCCAGCGGGGGATGGCATTGAGGCGAGAGAGACGTGCGCGAAACGTTCAGGGAGCGGAAGGATGTCCTGGCTTTGTTTGATGACGAGCAGCTGATCAAACGGTATCGTTTAGACAGAGCAGGTATTATTTTTGTCACAGATTTAATAAGGGGCGTCATCTCATCAGCAACATCACGCAGCAGAGCTTTCACAACAGAACTAAAGGTCATCACAATGCTTCAATATCTCGCCACTGGGAAAATGAATTGGAAAGAAAAGGAAACATTTATTTTGATTCATTGCCAATATTGTTTGTTTGTTTTGTATTATTTTGTAGTTTATTGTCAAAATAAACACTCCCATTGTCCACTTAAATATTTCTAAGATATTTCTTTATTCTTAGACAAGAGATTCCCTTCCGTGATTGGTCATTTCTATGGACACAGAAATGACGTCACCTAAAATTCCGTTTACGGCACATAGTAATGTCGTAATTAAGCTCTGAGTGTGACACTTAAGATTCAGTCCTACACTTCGCTGAAAGTGTGAGTAAGACGCTTGATAACTAACTTTTAAGAGCAGCTTTCAGCGAAGAATTTCTTTACTCATAAGTCAACTCTTAGCAGACTTCTTAGGACTAATTCTAAGACGCTTGATAAATATGGCCCCTGTTCAGTACAACAATATGAACATTACACAAGGGTTAAAGGGTGAACATCTATCTTATATTTGGGTATTCAAGACTTAAAGAAACCTGTAATGGCCATTTCGCAGCCGCTGCATTTCTTAGCCACGATGTTCTTGTAGCAGTCCACGCAGAAGACGTGGTCCTGGTGGGTGGTGAAGCTGGACCCGGCCAAAGGTTTGGAGCAGGAGCTGCACACAAAACAGTGTCCGTGCCAAGGCTGCTCCTGGTAATTGACTCCTCCTGACATTATGGGCTAGAAGCACAAGGGAGGAGTCAAACATTGAATACATTGCTTTTGTGTGTGTGTGTGCGTGTCTGGTACCTTATTGCAGGAAACGCAGACTTTGGCAAACTTGTTGTCGTAGCAGGGGCTGCAATAGACGTCGCTCCCTTTGGAGACAAAGCTCTGTGACGCCATTGGTCGTTTACACTGGCAACAGGTGAAGCACTCATCATGAAACGAGTTGCCTTTGTACTCCACGCTCTCTGTTCCTGCACACAACGACAGACGGATGCAATGTTAGCCGGAGATTTTTCGCCTTTCCAACATCTAAGCTTAAAAAACAGACATTGTCCTGTGCCTTTTACACAGGCCTGCATACACCTGCAAAGACCTTTCGCTTGATGACGGCCATGTTTTTTTAAGCAACCTTGCTCAAACTTAACACGCATGTTCTTGACCTTCCCCTAAAAGCCCGTGCAAAAATTAGTGGCAATTCGGCGAAGGTTGTTTTGTCCAGCACATTGAGCTGTGTAAAAAAGTTCAAGTCGACTCTTAAGAACAGCGCTACTTTGTCATAAAGATAACACAGTCAACACAGTACGAATGACTCATTGTCACCTCCAAAAGTTGAAGCTTTACACAAACACATGTCACTAAATCTATTGCAATACACAGCCGTTATTAAAATCATGGGTATACTGTAAATTTGAGGGTTATGAAAGTGTACTCCACCAGCTTCCTCACTAGGTGGAGCACCTCCATCTCCTATCCAGATTGAACAGGGGTGTCAAACTCGTTTTTAATGAGGGCCACATTGCATGCATGGCTAACCTCATATAGGGTTGCTTATAACCAGTGTTGGGACTAATGCGTTACAAAGTAACGCGTTACTGTAACGGCGTTAGTTTCGGCGGTAACTAGTAATCTAACGCGTTATTTTTTATATTCAGTAACTCTGTTACCGTTACTACATGATGCGTTACTGCGTTATTTTACGTTATTTTTTATGTAGTATCGGCTAGAAACAGAAGATCTGAGTGTGTTTTATTGGAGCGCTGCGGTGTCGTCCTTCTGAATGTTCTTGTGTCACAAGCCGGAGGCGCGCTCTGTGTGTGTGTCTGGGTGTGGGTGTGGGTGAGGGGAGGGGAGGGGGGCGTGTCTGTGTTTACTAACAACGGAGCCGCAGCTCTCGACACTCGACTCGAGTGTCTTAACATGGAGATATTCTCACTTCTTTTTTTTGTCGAGCACAAAGAAAAGAACATTTTAGTTAAATGTAAGTTGTGTCTTGGATCAAAGATCCCATCTACTGCCCAAAACAACAATTCAAATCTGCCAGGTTAGGCTTTGTGTATGTCACGTGAGCCTTCCTTAGGTGAAGCCAGGTTTACAGCTGTGTTGTGACATGTTGTTATTATGCTGTTTGTTACTTATGTATGTTATGTTGCAGCTATTTAAAATAGTTTTGTTAATTTGTTCTGGCCTGAAATAAATTGGCCCTTTGAAACATATTTTTGTCTTTGTGTGTTGTATGTAGACTACATTGCTTAGCAGAGTTCAGTGATGCAAATGCATGTCAAGTTGATCAACAGATTGTATTATTCTCCAGTGCAATAACAGTACTGAAATGAAGGCTAAAAGGGCATTATTGGGAGCTTTAAAAATAAAAAAAGAACAAAAAAAGGAACTTTTCACAGTAACGCATTACTTTTTGGTGTAAGTAACTGAGTTACTTTTGAAATAAAGTAACTAGTAACTGTAACAAGTTACTGGTTTTCAGTAACTAACCCAACACTGCTTATAACTGTAAATAACATCCATCCATCCATCCATTTTCTACCGCTTATTCCCTTTGGGGTCGCGGGGGGCGCTGGAGCCTATGAATAAAAAACACACAATAGTCTTTTTACAAAATTTGCATAGACAACTGTTTTTGATAATATGTTTTACTTACAGATTGACGAATAACTTGATTTGAAATGGCAAGTTAAAGTGCCCAGCGACATATTTAGGTGGTTATTTTTGATAACCAAAAACAAAAAAACCACACAAAAAACATCTTGTTGCATGATCAGAAACCATTAAATATTTTTCTTTCAAAATTGAAAGAACAAATACGTTTAGTCAGAAAGTGCTTTATTTATTGTTTCCATGTATTTATCGTTTTTTGGCAGGCCACATTAAATAATTTGCAGGGCAACTTTAATATCTAGCCCTTGGGCCTTGAGTTTGACACCTGTGATGTCGAAGCTTCTTACCAGCCAGGATGGCTTTATAGCAGCTGTTGCAGCGTGGCGCCTCCTCCCTGGAGCAGCACTTCCCACACAGGATGCGATCATCCTTGGTGGTAAAAGGCTCCTTCGCCAGCGGCTTGTAACACTTTCCGCATCGGAAACAATCCTCGTGCCAGTAGCGTCCCTTGTGGTTCAGCTCCTAAAGCCAGGACGAGAAATGAGACATCAACGCGTCTATTCAATTGACTGCAGAGTCTAGAAAAGGAAATAACCTCCGGAGTCAATAATTAGCATCAACTATTGTGGCAGTGGACAACTTGCAGTTTTTAGTAACTGCTCAAGATGGCAGTAGCTTCAATTAAAGTATCATGAGTTGCTTTATCTACTATTAATGATTCCAAATGAACCTGTTTTAGTGCAAACTTGACAACAAGAGCCTCGCTCTAACCTTTGATTCCACAGAGATGGGTCGATGGCACTCGGCGCAGTTGTTGGCGCAGAATTTGGTGTGGCAGCGCACACACACCGGACGGCCCTCGTTGCGGACGAACCTCCTACCCCCGAGGTCCTCCCGGCAGTAGGAACAGTGCACGCTGGCGGCCATTTTTAATCTGAGGATAACAACAAAAAGGAAACCAGCGTAAGTGCACTTTAAGGCTTTTTAATACAAAGTATTTACTTTACTGTTTTTTTTTATGAGGCCTTCAATAGTAATCATAATAATAATTAGGCCTGGCCGATAAATCGATTTTATCGATACATTCAAGTTTTCTGTTGCAGACGATTTTAAAAATGAAAAAAAATCAATGTTTTTTTCTTCTCATGCTACAGCATACTTTTTGCCTCAAAGAGCTACAGTAGCTTCCACCCTCCCCCTTATTTCCTTAACGGAGATTCACACGCCTAGCAAAATGCTAATGCAAACGGGAGCAAGATGTTTGTTCCAAAGAAAGGAAAACTGTCGTCAGTGCTTTTTGTTGTGCGGCATCAGGCGTGAAACAAATGATTGCACACTGCAAAGTTTGTTTAAAAAACAAAACAAAAAAAACATCTGAAACCGAAGCATTCAGACAAGTGGGGAAAACGCAACTCTTTACGAAGCAAATAAAAAGAACATCACAACACACAAACAAACTCCAACTAAAAATCAGCTTACTGTGGTGGAATGGTTTCAACAAGTTATGGATGTATGATAATACAATGTATGATAAGAAAGAAGCACAGTGGAAAACGATCATTAAAGCAGGTTGTTCTGCACGTCCAAATCATCCATCCATCCATTTTCTACCGCTTGTCCCTTTTGGGGTTGCGGGGGGTGCTGGAGCCTATCTCAGCCGCATTCGGGCGGAAGGCGGGGTACACCCTGGACAAGTCGCCACCTCATCACAGGGCCAACACAGATAGACAGACAACATTCACACACTAGGGCCAATTTAGTGTTGCCAATCAACCTATCCCTAGGTGCATGTCTTTGGAGGTCGGAGGAAGCCGGAGTACCCGGAGGGAACCCACGCAGTCAAACAGTGGAAAAGCCTAACACCTAACCCATTAAAAGAGTGATGACAAACATACGGCCCGCGGTCTAAATTAAGCTGCATTTTTAAATTAAAGAAACTGCTGTTCTAAATGTGTTGGGCAAGCAAATAGTTTATACCGGGGCGAACAAGTATACGAAGCAAGAGGTACACGGTAAAGCTGTGACTCCTACCCATACTTGCCAACCCTCCCGATTTTCCCGGGAGACTCCCGAATTTCAGTGCCCCTCTCGAAAATCTCCCGGGGCAACCATTCTCCCGAATGTCTCCCGATTTCCACCCAGACAACAATATTGGGGGCGTGCCTTAAAGGCACTGTCTTTAGCGTCCTCCCTCACCTGAAAAGGAGACTATTATATATGTCTCCGTTATCCATAGGTTTATCTATAACCCATAAAGTAGGCAGGCACGAAGCTATTTCTCAGCCTGTGTTTATGCCAGCCGGCACGTTAATACACTGACACACAACATCCGGATTCCCATCATGCATTGCTTCAAAACTACGGCAAGTAGTTTTGAAGCAATGCATGATAGGTAGTATACAAGTAGTAGTATACAAGTAGTCCAAAAACATAACAAAGACGAAGCAGAAGAACGAAGAAGATACAAGGCGACGACGAGTAAGAAGAAGAAGTACGCTTGCAAGTTCCAAAATGATTGGAAAAAATAATTTCAGTTCATCCAGGACAGCTCGAAGGGGAAGGGGTATGCTGCCTGCAAAGTTTGTAGATCAGACTTCTGATTTTATATATATATATACGGTATATATATATATATATATATATATATATATATAAGAAATACTTGAAAATATATACACCCCCCGCTACCCAGCCCCCCCTCCCGAATTCGGAGGTCTCAAGGTTGGCAAGTATGCTCCTGCCCCTCAACCCAACGTAAAACAAACAGGAGTAAAATAAACAAATTTAAAGAAAGTGAACAGTGGAAATGACAAATTAGATAATTGATACATAGAAGCGTTTCTATTTATGTTTTATTTAGTTTTTTGTTCAATCCAAGATGGGCTGTGACTTTAAATGTAATTGCATTGTAGATACACTGAGATTAAGTCTAAATGAATTGTGTTCTTCATTGTGTTTTTGAAACTGCGCCATTCCCTCAGAATGTTCAACTAACTTGAAGTGTTTTGTCAAGAGGATTATTTGTGATATGACCATTTTCAGAATGTGCTTGTTCTATTTTGGGCTGAAGTAAAACAAAGATTACAATCTGAAGTTGTTGTAGTTGTATTTTTAAGTTATTATGCTGTGATTTTAGCCGTCTGTGAATTTAACCCACGTGGGAATAGATTTTCTTCCATGCGACACCTGAGCTAAAATGAGTTTGACACCCCTGTATTAAAACCATAGGGACTTCTCAATACTACATTATTTTTTACACAAGTATTTTATGCAAGGCAGAAGTTTTGCCTCCCATAGCAAGCTCTAAATTGAATAACTTTATTTGATTACAACAATGCATATTGATCAACATATGAGCAAATATGCCAGAATTATCTAAAATAGCTAAATTTATTCTTAGTTATTTGAAAATTATTTCATACAAAGTCAACTTTGTGTATATTTTAAAAAGCTCCCATGAGCTCCATTGTAAACAAACTTTTGATAGCATTTATTTATTATTTAGAATGAAAAAATAAAAATAAAAATAATAATAATAATAATAATAATAATAATAATAATGAGAGGAGCCAGATGAAGTGGTTCGGGCATCTGGTCAGGATGCCACCCGAACGCCTCCCTCGGGAGGTGTTTCGGGCACGCCCGACCGTTAGTAGGCCACGGGGAAGACCTAGGACACGTTGGGAAGACTATCTCTCCCGGCTGGCCTGGGAACGCCTATGGATCCCCCGGGAGGAGCTGGATGAAGAGGCTGGGGAGAGGGAAGTCTGGGCTTCCCTGCTTAAGCTGCTGCCCCCGCGACCCAACCTCGGATAAGCGGAAGAAGATGGATGGATGGATGGATGGATAATAACATCCATTGTCATGTCTTTCATAATGATTGTGAACGATAGGCAAAATTCCCCCCAAAAAGTGCAGTTCCCCTTTAAACTACCATGTGACTCCCAGCAAATCATTAAAGGAAATAATTTCTTAAAAAATTGTGCAATACAATAATAATTAAAAAAAATCAAACATATAAAAAGTTATATAGATTAGGGATGTCCCGATCCAGGTTTTTGCACTTCCGATCCGATACCGATATTGTTTTTGCACTTCCGATCCGATACCGATACTGACCGATACCGATACTGACCGATAATGGCCTATCCGAGCATGTATTAAAGTTTAAAGTTATTTAGCCTACTTAGTTGTCAGAATCATGTTGAAAAGGGTTTTAGTACTCTTGATAACAACTAGCCAGCTGAATTAGGGGAGTTTGAATAATACACAATGGTTGGTAACAAGAAACGGACCTGTTTATTCAAGGATAAACACAAAATAGACAAAATTATACATGACAAACAGAAATGGCATCATTGAATTAGGGCTAATTAGGGCCTTTTTTCAATATTGCGATATTTTAAGGCCATATTGCGATACACAATATATATCTCGATATTTTGCCTTAGCCTTGAATGAACACTTGATGCATATAATCACAGCAGTATGATGATTCTATGTGTTTTGATTGATTGATTGAGACTTTTATTAGTAGGTTGCACAGTGAAGTACATATTCCGTACAATTGACCACTAAATGGTAACACCCGAATAAGTTTTTCAACTTGTTTAAGTCGGGGTCCACTTAAATTGATTCATGATACAGATATATACTATCAGATCAAGATAATCACATTGAATTATTTAAATTTTTTATAATCCAGGGTGTGGAGGGGGGCGCCGGATGTAAGTGTCAAAGACAACTAAAAGAGTTTGATATGAGAATAAATCTAAAGTTAAAATATAGGTTAGAAATGCACCCATTTGCAGGAAATGTAGTCTTGATTTTCGACATTTTCTTTCAAGGCTTGCATGTCTACATTAAAACATTCTTCTTCATACTGCATTAATATATGCTACTTTTAAACTTTCATGCAGAGAGGGAAATCACAACTAAAAAAAATTACTATTTTTTTCATACGGTGTTGACGTGGAAATGTTTGCCTCGGCGATGGTGTGGACGTGTGGCACCGAATGGAGATAAGCGTCTCGACAGACCTTACAATATTTGAACAATGATGACGAAAACTGTTTTCTCTGTCGTGTCCGTGTGTCGAAAATTGTTATGCGCTTATTTTTTTATTTGATTTTGTGCGTGGCATAGATTTGCCGTACGCAGAGGACGCTTAATGCAGGCGCGCACCTTAGCGGCTGCGCTAGCATCACAGCTAACGTTAGCCATGCTGCTACCTCGCTCTCTGCTGGGAGAGGGCGTATACGTATATGACGTATGACGTGACAGTATGTGACGTATAACGTGACAGTATGTGACGTGTGTAAGAAGGTGCGCTCGCTGTCTGTAAGAGGGAGACACAGGAAAGAGTGAGAAGAGCCTGTCGTGTAATGCCAGCAGCTAAAAGCAACTGTGTTAGAATCCACAGACCTGTGGATGTGCTGAAGGTGTGCTGGAAAATGCGGAACGGAGCTTAGGGAACAGCAGAAAAGTGGAATGTATTATTTAAATCGGTGCGTTGGAAAACACGGACCGGAGTTTTTTTTAAACTGGATCTGGATCGGCATTTTCCCATGCCTTGCCGATACGCATTTTTTTGCGAATATCGGCGGCCGATCTGATCCAAATATCGGATCGGGACATCCCTAATATAGATGAAAAAAATGCTATTGAATTATAAGAACAATTTAATGATTGTTTTAAATGAAAAAACGAATGTGATCATTTTGTCTACATTCTACAGCAGTGTTTTTCAACCTTTTTTGAGCCACGGCACATTTTTTGCGTTGAAAAAATCCGGAGGCACACCACTAGCAGAAATCCTTAAAAAACAAAACTCAGTTGACCGTAAAAAGTCGTTGTCGCAATTGTTGGATATGACTTTAAACCATAACCAAGCATGCATCAATATAGCTCGTCTCAAAGTAGGTGTACTGTCATGACCTGTCACATCACGCCATGACTTATTTTGAGTTTTTTGCTGTTTTAATGTGTGTAGTGTTTTAATTCTTGTCTTGCGCTCCTATTTTGGTGGCTTTTTCTCTTTTTTGGTATTTTCATGTAGCAGTTTCATGTCTTCCTTTGAGCGATATTTCCCGCATCTACTTTGTTTTAGCAATCAAGAATATTTCAGTTGTTTTTATCTTTCTTTGTGGGGACATTGTTGATTGTCATGTCATGTACCGATGTACATTGTGGACGCCGTCTTTGCTCCACAGTAAGTCTTTGCTGTCGTCCAGCATTCTGTTTTTGTTTACTTTGTAGCCAGTTCAGTTTTACTTTCGTTCTGCATAGCCTTCCCTAAGCTTCAATGCCTTTTCTTAGGGGCACTCACTTTTTGTTTATTTTTGGTTTTAGCATTAGACACCGTTTTACCTGCACGCTGCCTCCCGCTGTTTCCAACATCTACAAAGCAATTAGCTACCAGCTGCCACCTACTGATATGAAAGAGTATTACACGGTTACTCTGCCGAGCTCTAGACAGTACCGACACTCAACAACACATAATTTGCAGACTATAATTACTGGTTTGCAAAAAAGATTTTTAACCCAAATAGGTAAAATTAGATAATCTCCCACAGCACACCGGACTGTAGTGTGTCGTGGCACAGTGGTTGAAAAACACTGTTCTACAGTTTTCCTTGGCGTATCTCTCTTGGTCACCACTTGAGGGCGCCACAGATGTTTGTACTTGACACTTGCAGTGATCTACTTACCATACAAGTGGGGTAAATTTGCCAATGGATTAAGATGACTGTTTACCTGTGTGAAGTTGTGCCGTTACGGTTTTTAGGTTATTAACGTATTATGTTTTTTTGGTCAAAATCTCTCCAATCTTGACCTATTTATGTGTGTTTCGTTTATGCTTATTTGTGCCTGTTTGGGTCTAACTATTTTAAACTTAAGGTTATCAACAAATTATGATTCATAACTAGCCCCCCCACCGTCTCAAAAGTTAGCCAAACCAAACCTAATCGTTTGTGCTTGTTTGCTCTAAAAAAGTTGTTTTGGTCTAACTCTTTCAGTTTTCAACTTCTTAACAAATTATGATTCACCTCCCTGGGGGTGAACAAGGGGATGGGTCAAATGCAGAGGACACATTTCACCACACCTAGTGTGTGTGTTACAATCATTGGTACTTTAACTTTAACTTAATAACCAGCTCCATAAAAAGTTAATAACTTAACAACTATGATAGTTAGACCTAAAAACAAGCACAAACAAATGGGACTAGTTTGGGGAGATTTTAAACACAGTTGGGGGGGTCTAGTAATGATTAATACCACGTTAATTACACAGTAATACCATAAAACATTAATAACTTCAAAACTAGAGGGAGGAGCACAAACATAGCCCAAACAAATGGGACAATTTTGGGGAGATTTTGACCTAGTTAAGGTCTAGTCATGTTTAGTGGACCCCGACTTAAACAAGTTGAAAAACTTATTCGGGTGTTACCATTTAGTGGTCAATTGTACGGAATATGTACTTCACTGTGCAATCTACTAATAAAAGTCCCAACCAACCAACATGTTAACTACACGTTAATAACACAATATACATAGTTGGGGGTGGCGAGGGTTCTAGTTATGATTATTAACACGTTAACATAAAACCATAAAATATTAATACCATAAAAACTATAACACTTAGACCAAAAATGTTTGCAGCACAAACGATTGGTATTGGTTTGGGGAGGTTTTGACAAGGTGGGGTTGCTGGTTATGCATATTACAATGTTAATAACTTAAAAACTATAATAGTTACACTATTATAGTGGGGCAGGAAGTATATTTTGGAATAACTTAAAAACTGTAATGGCACAAACAATTGGGGCCAGTTTGGGGAGATTTGGACGAGGTGGTTGCTAATTCACACAGGTCAAGTGCCTATGTGTGCGTAAAAACGTTTTGCCTCACAACTTTGACAAGACACTTAACAGCAATTAAGAGGAATGTTGTTGGGTCAGGACAGGTGTGTTGAAGGGTCATGCAGGTGGTGACTGGATCAACACAATAAAAAATGGGTGTGTATTTTCCAAAGTAGTCCAGGGGGAATCTTTGAAGACTGTGTGTGTGTGTGTGTGTGTGTGTGTGTGTGTGTGTGTGTGTGTGTGTGTGTGTGTGTGTGTGTGTGTGTGTGTGTGTGTGTGTGTGTGTTATATGTTTATTTTAGGTTTCTGGCATCTAGTCCTACAATTTATGCACCAAAGTACATTAAATTACACGTTTCCTTTGCAATATGCTGTGCAGCCAACAGAGGATGGTGTAAACGCCACACCGTTGAAAAATGGCTTCATGCTATTGTAATTGCATGGATCTTAACCACAAATTCACCTATACTGCATAAAAAAGGAAGGTATTCATGTAATTATTGTTCCTCTCAAAAAGTTGATTGTTCCATTTAGCCAGGCAACTGTCCTAAAAATGGTGCCCTAAATCACATAATAGCCATAAGTCTACAAGTAAAATGTTATTTTGCATATTTCCCACATCAAGTTCCTGTTGGCTGACCGCGAGGAATTCTGTCAGGCGTTCGTCTTTCTACCTTTATGGCTGGTCCACATGAGACAAAATGCTTTTTTTCCGTAGTGTTTATTCACATTCAGAATGACGAGTGTGGTCAACGTCTAAAGTTAACGCAATGCCTCTCACTCACAGACAAAGGCCACTCCTGAGGAAACGGGAGTTTTTTTTCATGAAAAAAAACCCTGAACCTTGTGGTGTGAGCTTGCATGCCTGCACGCTTACAAAGGCGTTCTACTTCTTAGGGCCTTTTAAAGCTAAATGACCTTAAGTTCCTCATATAAACAATACATAGACGAGTAAAAAATCAGATGTAACACTTCTACTCCTAAACCGCTGAATACTAAAGGCTGAAACTTTGTAAAACCATGCTTCCATACTTTGGTGACTGTGCTATTAGTTTTCTGACAAACACACCACAAGGTGGCACTGTTATTAAACCCAATAAATCAGCTTGAATTTTCTCACCTAGCTTCAATGTGCATAAAAAATAACCCTGTGTAACTTTGGGGTGTTTAGCTGAATCATTGTGAAATTTGGTACGCATCTTTAGCGGATTGACAAGCACGTACGTGTCCAGTTTCAGCAAAATTGGCTGCCGTCAAGTGAAACATCTTTGCAAAGGCGAGATTTAGCAACTAATTGCTTCAAGTTTTCGGATTAGTATTTTAATAAAAATCTGTCAAACAAAAGGGACAACATTACAGTATGTGTGTGTGTGTGAGTGTGTGCATAATTATATCAGCAGGAGTTATTTTTACACTTGTTATACAGTTATTCTTGTTATTTCAAGGGCAGAGTTTGACCCTGGAACAGATTATTTCTGTGACTATTAATGAAACAAGCAAAACAACTTTCAAGGTTCCGTTGTTGACTCAGCAACAGAGAGAAAGAAGCAGGTTTGCTTGTTCTTAATCCATCTTTATTCAACAAAGATGTAGCCTATAGCGAGACCTTTATTCTGAAGTGACATATTGTTGACAGGAAGTGAGACGGAGAGTCCATGCAAGTCGGAGAAGAATATATCAAGTTTGACGTCATCCCTGCAAGTCTCATTTTGTATTGTTTTCATTATCATGCTCAAGTGGGAGACTGGTGTGTGTGTGTGCGTGTGTGTGTGTGTGTGTGTGTGTGTGTGTGTGTGTGTGTATCAGGGGCGTCGCTTTTCACACTTGAGTTATGTTTCAATATTAATTTGTGCATTGAATAAGCATACATGAAGATAGAGGATATCCTGCAGGTAGGTTTAGACTCCCAACAAATTAGTATTATTATGCAGGAAGAAATCAACAAGGACGGAGTCTAGAAAAATATTTGTCACATTTGTCTGCACGTAGCCGACATCTGCGTGTTATGTTGGCATGAGCTTATCACTGAAGAATGTGCTGGAACACTAGAGAAACAGGAAGTCTCCATCAGAATAGTGTTGGCATAGACCAAACACACACACACACACACATACATTTATACTGTAAATTATTATACATGATGGTGTTATTGAGACCTGCAAAGTTCCATGAGCATGAACCCATGTTGAACTTGTGGTGTTAATGTCCTGTAAAAGTAAACCATGTTTCCATTCAGGCTGTGCAATGAAGTCATCATTGGCAAAGATAGTCCTGGAAAATTTGTTGAAACTTAAATAGCATCTTAGGTTTTCTCATATATTTGCTAAGGTTATGGAGGTTCATTTGGGTCTTTTTTTGGCACTGAATTTATATTTTGAGAAGTAAAGTTAATTTTTTTATATCAATTTATGCTGACAATTTCAGTGAAAAAAATTCGGTAGCAAAATGTGTGCGTTTAAAACTTCAGTGTTTAAATATTCAGCGTATAAGAATTTGCTGCTTCAAAACGCAAGACCCACTGAATAATTGAAGCAATCGATCCTGTCCCAGAACCAGCCAATAAGGTGTCAAGTTTGAAGTCATGTGACACAAGTCTTACAAAGAGGCAGGTAATGCAGCACTACGCGCCACATGCCATTTAATCTGCTGTATATCCCTTTTTATAAGCACTTCAAACAGTGGAATTTGCTGTGCATTAGTGGAAAAAAATCCCAAATTTCTGCACAAAAGGTTAAAAGTTGATCACATGATGGTAATAACACTCACACAATAATGACTGACACTAAAAACTTTATAACAGACTTTTTCAAAACAGTAATGAAATTTTAGTATCGTACATGGACATGAAAATACAGAATGTGGCATATAGAATATTAACTATGAACAATGAAACACTGAATATTGAGAATATATGGACATTGCATTCCATACCACCTCCTAATCAACATCTTTTATGATTGCGCAAGAATAACAAAGATGCAACAAACACAACGAAACAAACGCAAAGGGTAAAAAAAACATCCACATATTCAATATAATAGAACTTTTCTGTAAAACTTTGTTGTAGAAATCTGCCTCCATCTGACACTTGCGTATCAGGCTTGATGTGTTTAAACAAGCCCCGCCCACTATCTTTCTGACCTCTTCCGCATTGAGCTGCTGTGACATAGGTTACCGTAGTAACCCATATGTCACTCAAAAGTGCAGATTCTAACCATTGGAATCATTTCTATGGTTTGAAACATAATATTTATTATGTTGTATTATTTCCCGGTAACTGCCTTTTTAATGCTGTTTTGCAAGAACCATGTCACGTGACTTAATACTTGCCACCTCATTGGCTGGTTCTGAGACAAGATCGATTGCTTCAGTCTTAATTTACCCAGAAGTGGGTCTTGCATTTTAAAGCAGCAAATTTTTCTGCACTGAATTTTTATAAACTGAATTTTTGTACACTGAATTTTTAAACACACATTTTGCCACCATTTTTTTTCCACTGAAATTGTTAGCATATTTTTATGTAAAAGAAATTCAACTCACAAAATTTGAATGCAAAAAAATCAGTTGCATAAATTCAGTGTAAAAAAAAAAAAGCTTTCATAATTTAGACAAATTAACCACCATAATAGGGTGTTTATTATTCATTCAATACGAGAGAAAAGAATCCATCATCTATCAGTAGGAGGACTTATTATTACGCTACTAAATATTTTATCAGTAAAAGTGCTAAACTTCATATAAAGTCTGCCTGTCTTCAATCCAATGTTTTCTTTTAGTATTGATAAAATTGATTGATTGCGTTTTAAAACGATGTTAGATCAATACCTATCTTCCAAAAGGAAAACTTGCAAAGCACAAAACGATGTAGTTGAATGTAAGGAATATAAATCGATATATCAATTAATCGTTACACCCCTCAATCCATCTATTTTCAACTGCATGTCCCTCTCAAGGTCGTGGGGTTTGCTGAAGCCTATCCCAGCTATTTTCAACTGCATGTCCCTCTCAAGGTCGCAGGGTTTGCTGAAGCCTATCCCAGTTATTTTCAACTGCATGTCCCTCTCAAGGTCGCAGGGTTTGCTGAAGCCTATCCCAGCTGTTTATTAATTTAAAAAAAATTAAATTACTTTACACGTTTTACATTTATTCAAAGTCCAACCGCCTCTATTGATACCAACTTTAAAAAATGCAAACAAAATTATTAAAACAAATGTTTCTAATTTGACCATATGTGTATATACATACGGTGTGTGTGTGTGTGTGTGTGTGTGTGTGTGTGTGTGTGTGTGTGTGTGTGTGTGTGTTACGGACAGCAAAGCCCTGTCAGTCTGTTATTTCACTTTACCTTTTTCTGTGTTGATTGAGCTGTGTTGAAGCAGCAAAAAAGGACATTATGTTAAATGAAGAGTTTCTGTCTCTGATAGTTGATATAATAATGTAACTGCATCATTAAGCCTACATGAACTCCACGGTGTTCAGGGATGAATAGTCTCTCCTATTGCTATTGTACTATTTTTTTCAGCTATAGTTACATTAATCATTAGTAATGCAGCAGCCTAGTTTTGAATGGCAGGGTCCCTGCTATCACATGTTGATAAAAATATAACATTTACATAATAAAAATCAACTACAGGCTTTCTCAAATGCTGTAATAAATTAAGCATGATGAGTTGACTTGAAACTGTTTAATGTTGCACTTTTTATATGTGGAAGAAAAGTTTTGTCATTTTATTTAATCTGAGCAACAACTTGAGGCAGTTTAATGTTGATTAACGTGGGCAGAATTATTATAGTGTTCCCAATGTTAAAAGGATAAAGCCATTGTTTACAAATTTGGTAAATAAATAACCAAAAAATGTATATTTTGTTGTTTTCTTACTGTACCGAAAATGAACCAAACCGTGACCTCTAAACCGAGGTACGTACCGAACCGAAATTTTTGTGTACCGTTACACCCCTACTATACATAGTTATTATTTGCACACTATTGACTAACGATGCATCAAAAATTTGGCCTTAAAATGATGTACTTTGATCACCGAAAGCGATGATGTGATGACGTAAGCTATACGCACGTGTTTGTCTGGAGCGGAGGCAGTGTGTCCACGCTGTGGACGTACTTTAATATAGTCGAGATGTACCCGCGGACAGCGATCTTCACAATTTAAGATGACACTGGCAGCTTTTAATAACAGAAAGGCTCCCAGCAACGCAAAGCAAGTGTGACGTCAGGCTTGCTTTTCATCACGGACATGGTGCGACAGAATCTAAACAGAGTCTCTAAACACGGGTACAGTCTCCAATAATACCAGAAATAGATGCTCGATTTGTTACCAGTCCATTTTATTAAAGAAAAATTGACTAAAAGGATTGGAGAAATCTCTAAAAAACAATTCTCAACAAAGTACATTGTACAATAAGCAGCAACAATTTAAAAATAGAACAAAATTATATTATGTATGAAAGAATGTATATCAATCAATCAATCAATGTTTATTTATATAGCCCTAAATCACAAGTGTCTCAAAGGGCTGCACAAGCATCCTCGGTACAGAGCCTACATAAGGTCAAGGAAAAACTCACCCCAGTGGGACGTCGATGTGAATGACTATGAGAAACCTTGGAGAGGACCGCATATGTGGGTAAACCCCCCCCCCCCCCCCTCTAGGGGAGACCGAATGCAATGGATGTCGAGTGGGTCTGACATAATATTGTGAGAGTCCAGTCCATAGTGGATCCAACATAATAGTAAGAGTCCAGTCCATAGTATGGTAATACTATACTTAATAACAGATTTGTTTTAAATGTTTTGTTTTTTTTGCCTTTTTAAAGAATATATGTTTCACAGCAAATCATGTGATGACATCATGTCGACCACGCCCCTAACCAGGCCCCCACCGCAACAGGTATTTTGACAATTTAGGGGAAACCCTGACATTAACAAAATAAAAATGTCTTGCATTACGATCATGCTTTGTCAGAGATGTTTTGTAATGTCATTCTGTGTAGTACATTAGTATAGCAAAATAAGGGCGGGTGGGGTGCGGTCGGCTGAAATATTGTGTAAATTATTTTATAACATGTTCTGGTCAAGTCCTCAATTAAAGAATGATTAGCAGGCTGAATATTACATTTTATTGATTATTAGGTAAGGTTAAGAAAATTATCTGTCTAGGGTACAAAATTATACCTATCTGCGATTAATCATGATTAATTTTGCGTTATTTATGAACATAATGCGATGAAATATTTTAACCGTTTGACAGCCCTAATATATACATATGTACGGTACATATACATGTGTGTGTGTGTATATATATATATATATATATATATATATATATATATATATATATAATATCTTTATTAATATAGTTGAGGTTTCTGTGGTTTACCCGTTATACAGTGTTCAATACCGGGGTAGTGCGGAATATGTTTTATAAAACTTGCGAAACAGGCTTGTAGGGATGATATAGCCTCTGTGTATCTATCTATATACATCTGTATCTATATGTATATATATATATATATATATATATATATATATATATATATATATATATCATACTGTATATATATATATATATATATAAATATATTATATAAATATAAATATATATATATATATATATATATATATATATATACATACACACTCTATATACAGTATATATATTTAGATATAAATAGACAGGCATACTGGAGATATATATAAATGTAAACTTTATATATATAAAGTTTACATTTATATATATCTCCAGTATGCCTGTCTATTTATATCTAAATATATATACTGTATATAGAGTGTGTATATATATATATATATATATATATATATATATATATATATATATATATATATATATATATATAAAGATATATATATATATATATATATATATATATATATATATATATATATATATATATATATATATATACATCTTTCTATCCATCCATCCATCCATCCATCTTCTTCCGCTTATTCGAGGTCGGGTCGCGGGGGCAGCAGCCTAAGCAGGGAAGCCCAGACTTCCCTCTCTCCAGCCACTTCTTCCAGCTCTTCCCGGGGGATCCTGAGGCGTTCCCAGGTCAGACATAGTCTTCCCAACGTGTCCTGGGTCTTCCCCGTGGCCTCCTACCGGTCGGACGTGCCCTAAACACCTCCCTAGGGAGGCGTTCGGGTGGCATCCTGACCAGATGCCCGAACCACCTCATCTGGCTCCTCTCGATGTGGAGGAGCAGCGGCTTTACTTTGAGTTCCCCCCGGATGACAGAGCTTCTCACCCTATTTCTAAGGGAGAGCCCCGCCACCCGGCGGAGGAAACTCATTTCGGCCGCTTGTACCCGTGATCTTGTCCTTTCAGTTACAACCCAAAGCTCATGACCATAGGTGAGGATGGGAACGTAGATCGACCGGTAAATTGAGAGCTTTGCCTTCCGGCTCAGCTCCTTCTTCACCACAACGGATCGATACAGCGTCCGCATTAATGAAGACGCCGCACCGATCCGCCTGTCGATCTCACGATCCACTCTTCCCTCACTCGTGAACAAGACTCCGAGGTACTTGAACTCCTCCACTTGGGGCAGGGTCTCCTCCCCAACCCGGAGATGGCACGCCACCCTTTTCTGGGCGAGAACCAAGGACTCGGACTTGGAGGTGCTGATTCTCATCCCAGTCGCTTCACACTCAGCTGCGAACCGATCCATTATATACATCTTTCTAATTTGACTTAATGCAGCTGAGATAGGCTCGAGCACCCCCTGTCACCCCAAAAGGGAAAAGCGGTAGAAATGGATGGATGGGGATGTATTTATATACTGACTGTAAATGTTGTACTTTGTAAGCGCAACAGCTAATAACAAATATTGCTTGCTACTCACACCTTTACAACACCAATAACTATTACAGAATATTTGAACCTGAGCCACATGTTTGGTTCAACATTTCTGCTCCACATAAAACATTAAGATCATTTGTTTTATTTGGCACCAGACAGACACATTCCAGGGAGCGGGATAGTGCCGTATTGGACAAAAGCTTCATGGTCTCTCTCTCTCTCACACTCACAGCTAAGACTTGAGGACTTTAACAGGTGAATGACCAATGTCCTCTACTATGCATGATAGTGTGGTATTTATAGTGAAAGGAAAAGTAATTCAAGTAAATAGATGATTCTATGTGATCTCAAGTGTCGCCTTTAGGCTCCAAAGTGCACAACCTAACTCCTCCTAACGCCTTGCCGCCAACGAAAACACGGCAAGTACAAAAACATCATCTCCTTTCAAGCAGGGAGATGATTTACCATCAGTTTAAAAGTTAAACCAGAAGCTGGCGGAGAAGGCACACAAATCATAAACCAAAAGCAGCTTTTTTTTTGGGATAGGATTTTGGTGAAGTCTGCAAAACAACTTTAGTGATCCGTGGCAAAAGTTTTTTTTAGTATTCTCATGAACAGTTTGTTTACCCTTTGCTACCGGGCCACACAGTAACATTAAATAATATACAAACCACCGCATTTTCTCTCCAACTTACAGTAACTTTGGCCTGTCCTACCAACCAATAACCAAGCTTGTTTATTGACATATCATAAAACTCCCCATAAGAAGTTGCCATTTGTTATATTTTGTTACATCGGACAATGCACATTAACGAACATATAAAACGTAAATGTGCCCGATTGCAGCCAAAGGCTCATTTCTATCTGAAGTATACCACTAGGCTGATGGTATTATACACAAAGAGGCCCATACAAAGTTAAGTAAGACAGCACCAACATCAGGCATAAACAGTACAATAAAATAAAATGGAGACCCATATTAAACAGCAGGTTGCTGCATGAGCTCAACACAAGACATATAATGAATAAAGTCAGAAGAGTAGTTAAAGTGCTATAGTGCAAGAGTGTGCTAAATTGTTCCATATAATAAGTATGCTAATGGAAGAAAATACACATCTCCCTTGGTCTCGTAAGTTAAAGTGCTATAATTGCACATATGCCTATTGCACAAGTCGTTCGCATTCACAGATGTGTTTACGCATGGAAAATTTCACCATTAAAGCAAACGTAAGTCTATATATGTATGAAATATTGCATAAATATGACTGGAGAACTTTTAAAATTGAAATCCATTGGAACTAATGGCAAGTATCACGTATAACGCACCAGATATGTTTACCAAAGAATAAGCCCACAAGCTAGCGAAAATGTGTGATAAACAAAAGTCTTTGGAAGGCTTTTTTGCAAAGGCACACAGGCCGGGACTCCCACTAATTCAACGTTATGGTGAGTTGCACTTTTTATGCACTTATATTTACTGCCACACATGGAGGGTCGGTCCGTAAAAATAATACCTACATTAAAACAGTCCCTGGTGCAAAAAAGGTTAAGGACCCCAACTGACCTTTATGGCTGAGTGAAAAAACGTTTGCAAAGCTCTTTCAAATTGTATAACAAAGCTTGTTTTCTTCATTATGAAAGTCTTACTGTTGCATCATAAAACCTGTTATATCTACTGTATGAACTTACAGGTGAAAATACAGGTGTCCAAACAAAAGCCTGTTTCATTTCAAATTAATTGTAAAAGTCAGGTGGTACAACTGGAAATACTGCAACTAAATGGAGTAAATGTTATTTAAAAGTTTTAAGATTAAATTTGCCATATGTTAAATATGTTACATGCGTATAACAAAGTACAAATTAAGTACATTATACTCTTTGAAACAGCGGTGTCCAAAGTGCAGCCTAAGGGCTATTTGCACACAGTAGAAAAAACAAACAAAACAAAAAACATATGTGTTACATATATTATACACTTATAATAAAATACAAATAAAAAATACATTATGCTCTTTAAAAACAGGGGTGTCCAAAGTGCTGCTCGGGGGCCATTTGCGCACTACAGCTATTGTTTCTGTTACTATAACAAAAAAATTTCAAGTTAAATATGTTGTATGTCTATAATAAAATAAAAATTAAATACATTATACACTTTAAAACATTCAAAAAGAAACATATCAAAATGGCCCCCCGTCCTTTGAGTCTTTAAGTTGAATTTCTTTTTTGCAGAATTTTTTTTCCAGCAACACATTCCAAAAATTCTGTTACTATAACAAAAAGTTCAGGTTAGATATGTTGTATGCTTATAATAAAATACAAATTAAATACATTATACACTTTAAAACATCCAACCATCCATCCATTTTCTACCGCTTTTCCCTTTTGGGGTCGCGGGGGTGCTGGAGCCTATCTCAGCTTAAAACATACAGTCTTTAAGTTTAGTTAGTTTTTTTCCTGGACACCCCTGCTTTTAAGTCCAATTTATTTACATATGATGGTGAAACAAAAGACGTTTTGTTATCCTTTTTTGTTGACTCGCTAACAAAAGTCGGTCACCTTTTGACACAAATTGTGCCATTTATTAAGCAGTTTAACTTGTGCTGGAAAAACTTCCTATTTATAGTGCAAGAACTTGAGTGGGGTTTGTTTTGGCCTTGGACGTGCATAATTGGTTAACATGTGGCTTGTAACCAAAGGGCCTCGGGTTTGACCCTCACGATACAGGGACTTTGGGGTGTGAATGAGTGCATTGATTTTTTTTTATAAAAGTACAACATGCTAAAGCTACTGCAAAAACATCTGCCAGTGCTATTTTGTACCTACCGTACAGCATTCGATAATAAATTGCTGTACAGGAATGTTAATTGACTTTTGTGTGCATTTTCTTGGCCTCGGTGAGTGGAGAGGAAACTTGCTAAATGGAAACAGATTGTAAGACTTCTAACACACTCACACACATGTGCAGATTACTTACAGAGACAACGCCCCATGCAACAACTTGTAAGGCTTGTTTCCTCTTCTTAGGGATATCAAAAAGCTGGTTTTGCGAGCGGGGGATCTGTGAGAAATGACAAGTGTTAGATCATAACCATCATGGAGAAGCACAAATGATTGTAAACATGGGGGTACTGTACACATGGTACAGCCCGACAGTATTTCATATTAATCACAATAGCCACACATTTTGCGTGACACATGGATATCCCAAAGCATGCAAATGAGCATCGAGAAACTTTTTCTCAAAGCCCGTCATAAAGTGTTTTGGTTTTTGTGTCCTCCATCTTTACCGGTAGAAAGTCGACTTCCGTGCCCGGGAATGTGCGTCCCTCGTCGGGCGTCAGGAAGCAGCGGTCCTCGGTCCTATCGTTGACCCTTCATAAACACGTCTGAGTCAGTCTGCGTCTGCTGGAAACACACCACGAAAGCGCACACCGGAAGCGGCTTCAAAATAAAAGGCAGGGGGAAGGAAAACTTCAAAAATAAAACTTTAGAATCTGTAGTCTTTTATATTTATTTTTGGTGCACTTGCAAGATGTTTGACAAGACAAAAAAATAATCACACATCAGGAGGGAATGAGTCAGTCAAATGTGATATTTGAAATAATAAAACATAAACATTTCTTTCTGTATGGTTTCCTTACAAATGGGTATTTTGTTTTAATATACATATTTAGTCATGGAAGGATATAACAAAAGTACCAAATAAATAATTGTCTTCAAACAATTCACACAATACAAATGTATATAATGTCCAGAAAGTCACAGTTAATTAAATTGAGAACACTGCTTAGAAGTCATCGAGACAAACATTTATAGGGATTTGTTAGTAGTTGGTATGAAAAGAAAATATGTCGAAACACAGCAGAGGAGGAACTGAAACCATATAGTTATATTTACATTACAGTCAGTACACAATTGGACATGTTGTCATTTCCATAATCAGAGCATGTAGTCTTATTTTTTTTTTTTTTTTTAAAAAGGATGATGTGACTCCACAAATCTACACCAAGGATTTCCATTTCCTGTAGGCACTTGAAATTCACAACAGTGGAGCCCTCACCCCGACCACACAGCAGCTTATGCGAGTAGCCTCTTTCACACCGCCTTTTAGGGCACCTGCTTCTGAGGTATAGTGGACAGCCCGAAATGGCGCCAAGGTCTGGCGTTTACTCACCAGTGCCTTTTCTACAGAACCCAGTGAAGGACAAGTGTTGTAGATGCAAGACGCAGTACCTGGATGTTGCACTCTACACGCAGGGGCCAAACTCAAGTGGTTGCATCTCAGCAAGTGCCCGAAAGTGTCAAGACACTCTTGCACCCAGGAACTAAGCAGTGTACTCTGTAAACTTATCTGTCAGCATTTGCGTTTAAAAATATGGAAAATGTATTGGGAAAATGTGTTTAAAAAAAAAAAGAGAAAAAAAGGGATTTTTAAATTTCATCACAAATCGCAGTTAAATCAATTTTAGAAAAAAAAAAAAAAAAAAAAAACATGTTCAAGACCAGGCTTGGACTTATGTGCATTGTATTACAAGACACAATAACCACATTGCTATCCATTTTGTCACCTGTCTTCAGTGAGCAGGTGGCACATTCACTAGCTGTATCGACACTGTCTTACAATGGCGCCATCTGCTGGATTTAAAAAGTCTATATTGGACCGGCAAGTCAAATCAAGTCAGTGCCGCCACAGGCTTGATGACCTGTATGTATTGATGGATGGCAAAGCTCGAGACGTTACGCCGTGTTGCCGCTCAGCATCCGTTACGTATCTCGAATGGCAGAACTGAATTTATCTGCTTCTGCTCCTCTAGAAAGACAGAAAAAACAGATGCGCCACATCTCGGAAAAGTCTGCGCTATTTTACTACACAGTGGAAGCGCAACACAGCGGTGGGGATTGGTGGTAAGTAGAGACTTTCCGTAGCAGTGCTGTTCAGCAGCCGTTTTGCATCCAATTGGCTTTGATACTAGCAGGAAAATTCCCAGGTCGTGTTTGTCCCAACCATTCCGTATTTACGCGCATTACACCAGAAGATGGCGCAACATCATTATCCGTTGCGGTGTAAAAAGCATGGTGGTTGTGTATAAAAGGCACAGGCGGGCCTCAGATTTTGCAGGATCTCTGTGTGAAAGAGGCTTTCATGTACGTTCTCGCTACATTACACAAAAGATTGTTTTTCCTTACAGACACATGTGACAAACCCCTTCGCACAGGATGAGTTGCTCGCGGTGCCTTTCGGGGGAAATAAAAGTGCGTAAGAACAGCCTTTCGCCACCGAGTCTCGCCGCAATTCCACAAAACCAATAAATAAATAAATAAATAAATCACGACATAAATGAACCGCTTGGTGCTACTTGTGCTCAAATGCGGAGGGAAGCAATTTCATTGAAAAACAGTTGGGTTCTCAGTAGAAGGTGCACTTGATCGACAGTACCTGACCTTGCACATGGCGCCTTCACGTTCAATCTTACGGCAACGAAGCCCTCCTCCCACTCCTGTCGACGGTGGATGTTAGTGGACGAGAGACGGCGAAAGTGGCAGATTATTCCATTCATTACATTAAAAAAAAAAAGAACAAATACGACGGCTATAATTATGACAGCGTAATTGATTTTGTACATCAGTGTTTCCCACTAAACAGCTAATTGGTCCATGCCGCATGTTTGTGTCATTTTTATGGATGCTGTGGTAGCAAAAATCATGAGAAGCAACGCATGCGATTAAAAAAAAATGTTTCGATGGATAAAATGGATATGTTTAGTATGTTAGTTATTCTTTACTTGCAATATTATTTCGGAATTGTTCAAAATAAAATTCATACTGTTAGCAAGTTTTGAGCAAATAATGTAAGAGTAAAAAAATATTCCTGAATGATATTCTGACAATAAAATTTGGGTCAGAATTTTTTTTTTTAAATACGCTAACAAGTAATTAACTGCATAATTAAGTGTGATTGATCTGATTTTAAAAATGATTTGATCTGATTTTAAAAGTGAATTATTTTACAGCACCACCAGCACTAAAATTACTTTCTTCTGGCACTTCTTTAAGCCGCCTGTGAGTGCTTTCAGAGCACCCGTTGCCCGTTGAGAAGAGCGATACATGCTTTCAAGTTAGTGAAGTGAATTATACTTTAATAGCGCTTTTTCTCTAGAGACTAAAAGCGCTTTACAATGTGAAACCCATCATCATTTCCAGTAGGTTTAAAAGTCCCCGAGAAAAACAAAAAATCGCTAAATTAAGCGCTTTTTTGAAAAAGAGAATCTCAAGGTGTCTGATTATTCGCTAAATTGGCAACACTGATCCCTCCTGCTACGTCATCTTATTCTCTGGCAGACCAGGCATGAGCTATGTTACAGAATTGGAACGACAAGCTACATTCAAACACATCCATCCATTTTTTACCGCCTGTCCCACTCGGGGCAGTCCCGTAATAATGTGTTTATGCAAGAGGGTGAGACAAGGCGGGCCACCTCAAATAAATAAATGTGTGGGAAACACTGTACACATTCTTATTTTACTTGTAGAAATGTTGATTTAGACCAATAGAAAAATATATTACGCTCCCATAAATATAGCCGGAACAAGCCTCATAACTTTTTCAAATCAACTTAGATTGAGTGACACGAAGAAGCCGCACCCTTCTTACAGTCTGTGCCTGCGGGGGTCGGAGCGAGGCGGGGAGGGCGGCGGTGGCAGAGTGACGGTGGTCGGGGGATCGGCCTGGTCGTTCATGGGCAGGACCAAGCGGGTGCCCCTGATGGACACTTCGTGCTCGACCAGGGCCAGCTCCTGATCCAGGCCCTCGTCAAAAAGGCCGCCCGCCACCGTGCTGCCGGCGGTGCGCTTGACGGCGCCAGAGCCCGAACCGTCCGTGCTGACGGTGACGTCGGCGTACATGGAGCTTACGCTGGCGTCGTTCAGGATGAAGTCGGAGTCATCGTCGTGGAGCTGACCTTCGTTCTGGTGTGCAGGGAAAAAAACAATATGAATAGTCCGTCAATTTCACAGTTATAGGAACAGAAAATTACAAAATAATGCACATTTTGATATACTTTTATTTTAATAGCAAAGAAAAAAAAAAGTTTCCTACTAATAACGCTTCTTTTTACTGTGTTGTGCATATGCTTTGTTTTACATATTAATACAACAAATATGTTCACTGTAAATACATACGTACTAGGGCTGCAACTAACGATTAATTTGATAATCGATTAATCTGTCGATTATTACTTCAATTAATCGATTAATAATCGGATAAAATAGACAAACTACATTTCTATCCTTTCCAGTATTTTATTGAAAAAAAACAGCATACTGGCACCATACTTATTTTGATTATTGTTTCTCAGCTGTTTGTACATGTTGCAGTTTATAAATAAAGGTTTATAAAAAAAATTAAAATAAAAAAAATACAAAAAAATAAAGAAATAAATTAATTTATAAAAATTGCCTCTGCGCATGCGTATAGCATAGATCCAACGAATCGATGACTAAATTAATCGCCAACTATTTTTATAATCAATTTTAATCAATTTAATCGATTAGTTGTTGCAGCCCTAATACGTACATATTTTTGAATAATATTACACTAAAATATCTCAATATTCTTGGAAAATATGAAGTTGCACAAATAATATGGATTAACATACATTTCCTGCATAGGTAAGTCACAACATTTTTCCTGCACCATCACGAATTACAGTATTTGTATGAAAACTATGTATAGATAGAACAATAAACATTTCCCAAAAACTATTTGTATATTGTTATTTGAATTTTGAGGAGAAAATGTATGTTTAAAAAAAATTAAGTTATGCACTGTGAATTGTTCCCGCATTCACAATATTAAAAAAATGATTTCCTCTTTATCGTATATATTGTATTATTTGTTCTGTAATAAAATATTTTTAGATACTTTTTGAAAATGTTATAGAAAAAGTGTTACAAATTTGGTGAATTGGTGCATTTGATTTTATACAAAAATTTTTAAACTTATTTTTAACTTGAGCAATTAACCCATCAATCTAACCATCTCCCAATCATGCAAATAGCTATCAGCTGTTAATATTCAAGCACATCAATATTAATCAATACAATTTAAAAGATACTTTAAAAAAAATAGGCATTTAGGATGTTTAATGTGTAAATTCTAATGTAAAATATTGTTATTTGTATTATCTGATGTTGCTGTGTGTTCAAACCTCATACGCCTGCGGGCTGGTAAGGCATCGAGCCAGAGGACCACAGCAGGCAGGCAGAGTAGCAGTGAGAGGGGGGCCACTGTGGGTCAGGAGGGGTTTCAGGTAGCTGCACAAAAGTGTGTCAAGGACCTCAAATATTTAAAGATTGTAAAAACACCTTAGAATATTTTGATAACAGGACTTCCTCCTTCATGAACACAGTTTTATGCATGTAAAGAGCACCCTCTGGTGTTCAAATCCTGCATCGTAGAAAAAAAAACTGAAAAAGGATACTTGTGATCAAAGTTGTACCAAATCCTGAAGGGCCAAGCGCTCTCATGCTTGGTGTTCCTCCTCTGTGACCCGTCCATAATTCCAAAACTCTGTCAGGCACAAAATTACAAAGTTGTGTTCTTCATTTTGAAAAATAATTATGTTCGGCTAAATCCCTGCTTCTTACAGAGTGTTCTTGATCAGAGTCCACACCCACGCTGATGGAGTTGTTAAAAAAACAGAAGGAAAGGCCAGTGAAAAAAAAACAACAATCACAGATGGCGGGATTAAGTGGGCGGGCTCTTACGGAATGCTCATGAAGGACAGCATGGGCATAGTGCCGCCTCCGCAGAGCCACACGGTGAAGAAGACGATTAGCAAGGTGGTGGAGAACATCATCTGGCGAGCGTAGGTGGCTGTGTCTCGGATGGAGAGGGCAAAGGTCATGGCCCCACGCAGACCTAAGGGGTGAGACAGAGGCAGAGAGAATGTCTTTTGTCTATACACTGTAGTATCTATATCACCTGGTAAAGTATACCATATATGGTGTCAAGTACTGTGTGAGTACGTATGAAAAATATAAATACTAAAAGTGACAAAGAAATACATTCTACATCATCCATCCATCCATCCATTTTCTACCGCTTATTCCCTTTGGGGTCGCTGGAGCCTATCTCAGCTACAATCGGGCGGAAGGCGGGGTACACCCCGGACAAGTCGCCACCTCATCGCAGGGCCAACACAGATAGACAGACAACATTCACACTCACATCCACACACTAGGGCCAATTTAGTGTTGCCAATCAACTTATCCCCAGGTGCATGTCATCAATTTCATAAAATAAATTGATATTATTTTAACTATTAATGAAATTAAATCATTATATATGAATTATAATACATTTCAAATTAAAAATGTGAACACTGAACAGTTTTACTATTATTGTAATATATATTAAAGTTTATATTAAATATTATAATACAAAGATATTAAATCTATATATTTTTAAGCAACTAACCCTTATGTCTGATCACCATATCTGACTTGAGCATTAAGTAGGGCTGCACACTTAATCGAATTGTAATCGTGATCACAATTTTGGCAAAAACAGGCTCCGCTGCATTTCAAACCAAGCACGTTCACAACCAATCGTCAGCCAACCACCAGGGGGCGACCGATAGACAGTGGACTCATGTGAAAGCAAGGAAGAGTGACAACAGCGGTTGAAGATAGATCCCGAAAATGTTGGGATCAATAAGTGCATTATTACATCTGTGCCCTCCACTCCCACAGATTACCCGCAAGGTACCAACAGGCATGCATTTCAACCCCAAAACACGACCACGCCTCGTCGTTCTCTCGGCACTCACGCTCGTTTCCGGAAACCCGGGCGGAAATGCTCCTTCGCGCATGAACCAACGACAAACGCCACAACGAGTTGCACAGCAAAGCTGCGTTGGTGTGCTCATCCAAACAAATCGTCGAGTTGCGAAGACATGTCAAGCATTAACACTTCCCATCTTTTCTCAACCGCCATCGTTTGCCTGCACTGCGAGCAGCGGCCAGCCCGCCACCGGTGGGTGCAAAGCCCTTATGAAGAGCTACAAAAGCGGGGGTACCCAAAATACAGACGCCTGTAACATCAACCGTGCACCGAGGGACCCCCTATCCATCCACCTCTCAATGATCTGCCAACATAACGGACGTTATAACGGTTTATTTGGCCAAAGACATATGTCCTAAATATATACTGTGAGCAGTGCAATGAATGTCTTCCTTTGTATGTGTCTTTAGTACATCATCTTATTTTTTCACTCGTTTGCAATTTATGATCACACTCCACTATGACATATTTATTTTAGTTAGCCCTTTGTCTTTTGCACATTTTATTTTAATATTAATTATGTTTATAGTTAATTTTTGAAGTGAAAGCCACGTTTACATAACCTGACTCTCGCCAGACCCTTGTAGTTCTGAGCTATGGGGCAGGGCCGACATCCAGGCAACTGAGCTACATACGGGTTCTTCGAGCCATAGCAACCTGACTGGCGTTGAAAACAAACCTTCGCCATTACTCTTTAACCTGTCGACCTGCGCTGATTAAACCCGTCATTCTGCCTCCAAAATGCCAAAAAACTGTGTTGTTTTTGGTTGTGCAAACCACAACTGGAAACAGGGAAAACAAAGGTCGTATTTTGTTCTGCCAAAGCGTGCTAAAAGCCCACAGAGACGAGACAAATGGCTCGCAGCTTTACACCGGGAAAACGAGGACGGTTCTCACTGGAGTCCCCCAAAATCCCGAGTCGTGTGTTCGGATCACTTCGTTTCTGGTAAATATAAGGAACAAAAATCCACCTTCTTAACCACAACTTGGCTATACCGTCCATGCTAATGTTGAACCCGTTGAATTTTTACTGAATAACGTTCGACAGCTGAAGTTGTTGTTGTTGCACAACAATAACATACGGTACAAAGGCTATTTCCAGTAATTCAGCAAATAATAAATCATAATACTGAACTGAATTTGAATGAGCTCTCTACAGATATAATAAATATACAGATACTGGTAGCCACCGTGTCATCCTTATTATCATTTATCAACATACCTTGGGTGATTTAACAATTTTTATGTGATTTATTTGTTATATAACAACCGAAGCTAACAACCGACCTGGTGCGCTTGTGAGGTAGACATAAAGATTTCCAAATTCCATGTCCGGCCATTGTGTAGGATTATCAGTCCACGCATCTGCTGGAAGGCGGTAAGGGCAGTCGTTTAATCTGACTACAGAACATTTTAACTCGTATCTTAACCTAGCCTCACTGGAAATACTATTTACATAATCATACGCCATTTAGAACAGTTTAAAATGCCGTGAAACCTCGTTAAATGCCTTTTCTGTCAATGCTGTGTTCGCTGTGAGCTGGTTTGTTTTCAACGAATTCAATATGGCGACCGCGTTGCTAGGGGATTGGAGGGCGGAAGTGACGTAGGTCCGCCCTCGCCCATGTGTGGAGCTCAGCGAACGACAAGGATCTGGTGAGTCAGGTTAACGTTTACATAATGTTTGTTTAAAATAGAAAGTGCAATAAAATGTTTTAATTAACATTAAATAATCCAGATTTATATATTGATGAAAATAATTGTGATTAATATTTTGGCCATAATTATGCAGCCCCAGCATTAAGCCCAGGGTGTCTGGAGAACTCCAATGGCTGGGTGTCTATTTACTTACAGTGCACACCAAATCGGATTGTTTGCCCTCAAGGGACACAGATCTGATTTTTTTTGCCACGCTCTAATGTGCTTCAAATCTGATCTTTTGGCATCAGATTCAGGCCACATCAGGAGGTAGTCCTGAATCCCATTGGAATCTGATCTTTTCAAATGTGACTTCAGTCTAAACACAACGTGACCTGAATGTGATTTTTTTCGTCAGCTTTGGGCAAGCTAAGTCATTCGTGTGCGCCGGAAAGACGCAGTCGCCAGCGGAAATGGATATTTCATCACAACATCTGGTTTCAATTTCTATTGCTGACGACCAAATTTTTGGTGCATCACTTGTCAATTGTGCGCAAATAATAGGCTGTATGTAATATATGAATATATATTTTGATTCCGAAGAAATAGCGATTGTTGAAAGATTGGAATTTACACTATGGCGCATTTGCTTACATGTGAATTGAAAAATAAAGCTCCCAAAAATCCATGCTGTTGTCAGTGTCTCCTCTATTTAACAGCGATAAAAGGATTAGAGCCCTCCAAATATGTTACACTATATACATCCATTCATAAATAATATTACTTTAATTTACTTTTACGTAAAAAAATCCACTTTTTTGAAGGTGTTGCGACTTTTTTTTTTTTGTAGTAGTAGTAGTAGCGACTTCCTCCCGGTCAACTTTATCGAAGTGCGCATGCAAGTGACGTCGAGGCCACATTGGGGCCTGTGCGCGTTTACACTGGAGTCTGATGAAAATCCCATTTTACTTGCAGTGTAAACAGTCAGCTGGAATCCGATTTGGGCCACTTTGGCCTGCAGTGTAAACGTAATCTATGTGGCATCACGCAAGACAGTTTTGAACCCCAAATTTTGGAGGTTCTACTGTATCCATGATGTCAGTTAGCTCAAACAATTTCTTTTTTGGTGTGAATCCAGGACGTTTGCCCCTCCTTTTGTTGAAATCGCAGTGATATTTTCCAACATTTTATCAGTTTTCCGTTATAAAGGTGCACAATAGAGATGCGCGGTTTGCGGGCACAACCGCGGAGTCCGCGGATTATCCGCGAATCGGGCGGATAATCGCCGGCAGCGAGACGCGCTTGGAGGTGCGCTCAGCGTGGCTCCCATATGATTGCGCACTGGTGTGCGTCTGGGCCGTGACAGCGTGGCACGCGAATGTCTGTGCTGCATTGGATCAGTCTCCTTTCTTTAACAGGCAAAAGCTTTATAACCTCACTAATGCCTTGCATCGTCTATATTAGATATATAACAACGGGCGGGTGCGGGCGGATGCGGTTCTGATTAAATGTTAGGTCGGGTGGATGGCGGACGGTTGACGACTTTCTGATGCGGTTGCGGATGAAATAATTGCCTATCCGCGCATCTCTAGTGCACAAACATGGCCACTCCGAGTTCATTATTACCTGCAAACATCATCACGTGCTGGAAGTTGGAGCCAATTTTGTTCTTGCGGCCCAGGTTGAGCAGGAAAGACAAAGGGTAGATGTTTGCCGCCCTGCCAAAAAACACCGCCATCTACAGTCATTAAGTCAAGGGAAAATGTGTACAGGAAACGCACAAGGAAGTAAGGGTAGAGAAACATGTGTAAACTTAAAGTCAGTGTATTGACTTTAAGTACCAATAGAGTGGAAAAACAAGTTGACTTTATACGCTTAATTGTGTTTCATTGTATCCATTAAACCATATCCAATTGTGCTTACGATCTGCAAAGTATGTAAATCACTGTTTAAACATCACAAATGCCACAAATTCAGTCAGCCGATTTGAATTCTCTGCTCCAAACACCTTTGGCTATTTCCGGAGATTAACGTCACAATGGGAAGCCTTCTGCACTCTGACCATAGTATCAGATCAGTCATAATGGAAATAAGCAAACACTTGAGAAAATGTGCTGTCTATCATTCGCAATCTTTATATAAGACACGAACACATGTTTTTCTTTTTTTATGCATTCTACGTCGTAAATAAATACATAAAAAGTCCATTAACAATGTAGTTAATGGTGGCTCTCTATTTTGCTCACAAAACCCTCAAAACAACCATTCAAAATCCGCCAACAATACTCTATAAACATATCGTGACTTGAATATTAACCTAAAATTAGTAATGTTGTTATTATAAGCGCTAACGCAGAAAAACTATTGCCTAGCGGCGCAATGATCGACCAACAGCTAAGAAGCCCTCTGCTGCCTTTGCTGTGCGCAATATCCTTCTGATCCCGCATCATCGCGTCTCGGCTCGTCAAAGTTATTCTAGATTATAGATCTGCAGGGACTTTTCCTTGTTAACCTTCTGTGTGGATCAAGATTATTGCTTCATCTAAACGGGAAGATATGGACATCATATCAATCGTCATCATATTAAGAGCAGACATTGTACAGTAAGTGATCGTTTGATTATGTTTGTAGTTTGTATTTTTTGTTTAGCACCTAGCAATACTGATACATGATGCTTAGTGTTTCACTAAAGCTGGATGTATTTAGCAAAGCTTCTAAAACTTGTAGCTCATCCTCCTAATCAATAATAGAAGGTTTTGGGTCAAAAATGTTCCCAAGGTAATCATTGTTGGCTCTCACAAAGTCTGCGCGATTTGCATTGTTGTTGGTGGGGAAGGGATCTGCGGTTCCTACCTTAACGTCACGTGATGACATGTCTGGCTTCCTCGTTATCCCTCAAAATGTCTCGAGAATCTCCGTGAGATTGATAGTATTGTGATCATATCTATTTACCCGCAAACTTTGGAAGTCTTTAGGTGTCATAAATCCGATATATATGATAATAGCTTTAATATAGAGGCAAGTTGTTTTTCCACTCTACTGGTATTTTAAAGCAATGACCCAAATTGTATTGCATTAAAGGGTAACTGCACTTTTTGGGGGGAATTTTGCCTATCTTTCACAATCCTTATGCAAGTCAAGAACACACAGGTTTTTCTTTTTCTATGCTTTCTAATTTGTGATATACGTCAAGTACGAGGTGGCTGACAATGAAGCTGACGGGAGTATTCTATTGCGCCCACAAAGCCCTCTTAAAAAAAAACATCCAAAAACCCCTATCAATACTCCATTTACATCTCAAGACCTGAATATTAACCAAGTGTTAACGATATTGTTATTGTAAGCGCTAACGCAAAGAAACTATTTTAGCCGCGCCATGATCAAAGAAAGCTAACTACGGTCGCTTTTGCTGCTATTGACATACGGAGTCAATGTGCTTCTGCATCGCCTTTGAGTTGGTAAATGTAAATTCTAGATTATAAATCATGCCTCTTACTTGTTTAGTAAAACTTTGTGGCCATACTTTGACATTTAACTTAGACCCGGAAAACACGAAAAGACGCTAGTTTATGTATTTATTTTTTACCTGCGTCAGGATTATGATTAATTCTTTATCTAAACGGGAAAATATAAACATCCCATCAGTCGTCATTCGAGTGAGAGCAGATATTGTGCAGTAAGTGATCGTTTTTTAATTTCGTAGTTTGTATACCTTCTTTAGCACTTAGCAATAGTGCTACTTGCTGGATCTGCTTATCACTTACAGTAGTTTCTAAAACTTGTAGCACATCCTCCTTGTATTCAGGCTAAAAAATTGTGTGTTCTGGATCATCATTTGTCTCAAAGTATTTTTTGTTTGCCTTCGAAGTCTGCCATGATTAGTAGCAATTGTTGTCGTTACAGGAAATAGCGAACGTTGTGAAACGTCTGTGAAATTAATATGCCGCTGTATGCCTTAAATGACCAAAAAATGGTATTTTGAATGTGCCTGTTACTACGTCACAAATGTTTATGGAGGTTTTAGGATGGTTTGTTTAGAGCGCTTTATAGGCTGAATGGAGCAAATCACATTAACTCCATTGTTAGCTGACTTTTGCTACTGTTTAGTTACAAGTTAGAATGCTTTAAAAAAAGAAAACATATGTGTGCTTGTTTCACATTACAATTTTGAATGATAGGCAAAATACCAAAAAAGTGCAGTTCCCCTTTAAGTCAAATAATATATTAATACGAGTGAATCGCAGGTGATGTTGCTGCTCATGAAGGATACAAACGCGCCGATGATAAACAAAGGGTTGAAGACGTGTGACTGGAAAGAGAAGAGCGTCAGGCCCATGTAGGAGAAGATGAAGTTTTCCGCCAGAAAGTTCAGCAGCTCAAACAACTGTGATGTTGATGAAGCAGACAATAACAAACAGGAGCATTCAGTATTTACACAAGTCCACATGTTATTATGCAACAGTCTCATTCTAAAGTTTTTTTTTCCTTAAACTTCTACACAAAACACTGCATAATGTACGTTTTTAAATGTTTGCAAATGTACTAAAAATGAAAATAATAATAAATTACACGTTTTGTAAGTATTAACAGCTTTGTTGATGCGCCTGTGAGTCTTTTTGAATATGATGCCAAAGAGGGGAGACTCACTCACCTGTTTGGTTCGATCCTGTGAGTCCCGAGAGAGATTGTTGTAGGTGTAGTGCGCCTGGGTCATCCCGCAGAATAGCACAGCAACAACGCCTGCGTTCAGCACATATTCACAGCATTGCCAGAGAGTTTACGCTAAATCACAATAATCTGACGCAAATACGTCACCGGTAAAGCCGCACGCCTCAGCCAACAGGAAGGTGCTCCAGGACATGAGGAAAAAAAGCGCCGTCTCCAGCAAGGGGAAGTCCCTCAGCTTGGTGAACTTGGTCACGTGATGGAAAGTTAAAGAGAAAAAACTGACAAAACACTTGTTTTTTTCATGAAAAAACCACACGACTCAGTAAGTTGCAGAACGCTTCCATTTTGTGCTTTGTAGGACTTAACAGCAAAAAGGCTGAAAGTTTCAGTTAGAAGCAGAATTTCTTTGTGCAAACACAATAAAACAATAACTAATACAACATTTGAATATACTATTTTTACGTTACGTATGTTTTTATAATATAAAAAAATATATGTAAGAGAGCTTCTCAATAAATTACAATATTTTTGAAAGCTTCATTTATTTTAGTAGTTCAATTTTAAAAAATGTGTATGTTCTTTATGCTCAAGAGTGAAATATCTCAAGAACATATTTCTGAATTTCTTAGTAATTTTGTGAATTACAGTTAACCTAACAAAAACAATTCAGTATCTCAAAAATGTGCTTCTACTAGAACAGCAAAAATTAGGTTGGAAGTTTCAGTTAGAGGCAGAATTTCTTTGTGCAAATGTGATTTTACAAGATTATGTGCCATTTTCCCCATTAAAAAGACAATTATATTTTACAAAAATGTAATCTGAAAGTAGCCTTGTTAGCATTATAATTACCAGTAGTAGTATAATTAAATATAAGACTATGTAATAATATAAATATAAACAAAATAATATAGATACACAATAAATACATAATTTAATTATATATACATTATTACGTATATGTTCAAAACTTTGAAAAAAATATATTCGAGCACTTCTCAATAAATACAAATATTTTCAAAAGCTTCATTTAGCTTAATTAAGAAAACGTACGTTCTTTGGGTTCACTACACTCAAAAGTGAAATATTTCAAGAATATATTTCTGAATTTCTTAGTAATTTTGTGAATTGATAACCTAATAAAAACACCCCAATTCAGTATCTCATAAAATGTGCTTCTACTACTAGTTATTGCTCTATTAAAAAGAATCATTTAACTGGTCTGTTTGCCTTAATTGAACTCCTTAAATTAAATACATTTTGCACCATATTGTAATTTCTGGAAAAAAATTCAATATTTGCAACATTTACAAATGTAAATATTGTACACTGATACATTTGACTCGCTACTTGTTGTTGAAAGTGAACGTTTGTAAATGTTGCAAATAAATGTAATAATTTTGAGTGCATCTGTATAAAACTACTGTATTAAAAATATGGCAGGGCAATGAAAGCAGAACCTCTGTTGCAGAGACAATAAATAAACCAGCAGTACAGTAACACTATCAAAGACTTTAACGCTCCAGAGCAATAGCATAAAGCCTCATGAAGCCAGCTGTCATAAGTCGCCCCTGCCATGCAGGTGCAAGGATATGAGCGCAGTCACCACTCCAGTGACCACTCCAAGAGCAAACGATCCACTAAAGACGCCCAGGAATATGCCAAACGACTTGAGCAAGGCCATGGCTTCAAAGCTGTGGCTGTTGTCCCCGGTAGGCTGGTAGGCCACAATGGAGCTAAGACGGAATAAACACTATTATAAAAAGGTGGATCCGGCTGCAAATGAAATTTTTGTTTGCACCTGTTGTGCGAATATACTCAGAAAGTCACCACAATCACACACACGGCCCCAACCACCCACCGAGGAATTAGTGTCTGGTTCACGCCCTCGGTGGGCCGCACAATTCTAACCCCCTGTCTACTCTGCTTCTCCAAGCGGAGAAGGACACTGCATACATACGTACGTACAAGGAGTTGATGAGCAGATGGAAGAATGGATGGCCAGCAGTGGAATGACAGGGACTTATGTTAGTAAGACGAGTGGAAGTTGTGGAGTTAGCGGCGGGCTGTGTGCGTGTCAAATTCCGGGGTGCGTTAGCGTGGGTGTGTGTCAGGAAAACTTACGAAGAGAGGACGATAGCGACGGCATCATTAAGTACGCTCTCTCCAAAAAGTAAAGCGTACAGGTCCACGTCTACTTTCAGCTCGTTGAAAATGGCCAGGACTGTCACTGCAACACAGTTTGTATTAGACATTTAGTGCTGAAACGGTGAAAAACTAAGTTTTCAATAGTAGCGTTGTACCTGGGTCTGTTGCCGAAACGATAGCCCCGAAAAAAAGACAGTCCGTGAAGTAAAAATCTCCCCCCAGCTGGCCCACCATTTTCATGAAGGACACAAAGCCATACATGATGAGCCTAAGTCAACAGACAGATGCAAAGTCATAAAAACCTTACACTCATCACGATTATTTCAAAGCAGGCTGGACAATCATGCATTACATACTGTACATTACCTTTTGCACTATATTAATTTATATTATTATGTGTTGTCAACTTTGTACTTTTTTTTTTTTTTTTTTACGTCATTGCCTGAATTAAATAAATAAATTAAATGAAAAATGAAATGAAAGCAGGCTTACCCGATAATAAAGCAGGATATAACGGTTCCCACAAACGCGTACGCCAGGATGGAGCCGATGTTTCGGAAAAAATGTCTCTGGGAAAAACGAAAGACAAAGGTTTGTAAATTAAATACTGCCAGAAACATTTCAGAAAACATTTACACTTACACTTGTCAAAGATTCTCTGTATCAGTGTTTCTTAACTGTATTGTTGGGCCGCGACTTTCCCAGCTGTGGCCTGTATGGGCCGCAACGGTACTAGTTGAAATACACTTTTTCACCAATAGTGGCAGTTTTGACAATCTCAAACAAACAGAAGAAGTCAAGAGCTAAAGTCAAAGAAGTTTCTAAGAAAAAGGAACTGCGCGTTTTTTGGAATTTTGCCAATCATTCACAAATACCTCCTATGAGTGGCTATAGGAGTCATGTATTGCACCCATATAGCCCTCTAAAAAAAACATCCAAAAACCGCTAACAATAGTCCATTTACATGTCGTGACCTGCATATTAACCAAGTACTAGCAATATTGTTATCCTGCTTAATATTTTACGAGCCTTGTAAAACCATGTGTTTTGCCAACCTTGAGACCTCCAATTTCGGGAGGTGGGGGGTGGGGGCGGGGCGGGGGGCGTGATTAAGAGGGGAGGAGTATATTTACAGCTTGAATTCACCAAGTCAAGTATTTCATATATATATTTATATATATATATATATATATATATATATCCCCGCGACCCCGAAGGGAATAAGCGGTATAAAATTGATGGATGGATGGATGGATGGATGGATGTATATATGTATATATATATATATATATATATATATATATATATATATATATATATATATATATATATATATATATATATATATATAATAAAATAAATATATATTTATAGCTAGACTTCACTGAAAGTCAATTATTTCTTATATATATATATATATATATATATATATACATATATATATATAAGAAATAATTGACTTTCAGTGAAGTCTAGCTATAAATATATATTTATTTTATTATATATATATATATATATATATATATACACACACATATATATATATATATATATATATATATATAAAAGAAATACTTGAATTTCAGTGTTGATTTACTTACACATATACACACACATAACACTCATCTACTCATTGTTGAGTTAAGGGTTGAATTGTCCATCCTTGTTCTATTCTCTGTCACTATTTTTCTAACCATGCTGAACTCTGATGATGCATTGCTGTGGCACGCACAAAAGTGCTTTCATCAAATGCACTAGATGGCAGTATTGTCCTGTTTAAGAGTGTCACAACATTGCTGTTTACGGCAGACGAACTGCTTTACTGTAAACGTTGTTTATATTGTGAGAAAGCGGACTCAGGTCCGCATGGAGCTGGAGGGGGCCACGCCCCCTCCAGCTCGGCCTGAATTTCGGGAGATTTTCGGGAGAAAATTTGTCCCGGGAGTTTTTCGGGAGAGGCGCTGAATTTCGGGAGTCTCCCGGAAAATCTGGGAGGGTTGGCAAGTATGGATTTAGACTCAATCCCAATGTTCACCCTCACTCACTACTCGAAATGAACCAATAAGGGGTAGAGCTTTGTAATCTTCCCTAGGAATTTGGACACCATTTGCTACGTCACTGCATAGTTTACATTCGGGGACGTAAGCGGCTACATAGTTAGGTTTGCACATACGTCCCACCTAGAGTTGTCGCGATACCAATATCGGTACCGGTATCAAAAAGTATATCAATATGAATTCCGATACTTTTCAAAATAAAGGAGACCACTCAAAACGTCATTACTGGCTTCATTTTAACAGAAAATCTTATGGTAAAACTTATGATACGTTTCTTACTGCACTCAAAAAACTATTTTAGACGATTGGAATTAAAATTAAAAGACATTAAACACACTGGGCTTTTCTGATTGCACTCAAAAACAGTTTACAATTATTTTACATATTACATATAGCCTGCCATAAACTAGGATTAGGTTAAAATAGAATAGACAGATTTTTTTTTACATTGAATTAAATGCTTCATTAATTTATGGTTGCCAGATTTGATCTGTGCTTTAAGGCAAATAAGGCTAGAAATATACATAAGACATGTTGCAGGTGAAACACACATTGTTAAAGATAAAACATAAATGAAACATTGGGACTTTGTTACAAAATTCAGCCAATTCACTTGCATTAGTTTACGCTACATAGGCGATTTGGACTGCGCTAATAGGCAACAAGCCAATCAAACTGTATGCGCGTCTCGCATCGATATGTGCACAGCAGTGAAGCTGTTGACTGCATTATTACCTGTCACTCTTTAAACTCCTTGTGCATATACGAATGCTTGTTATTTAAATATTTACTTAAGTTAGAAGCAAAGGCGGTAATACTGTATTGACACATTTGGCGAGGCATGTTAGGCACCGCTTGCGGCGCGGTACCTTTTTATTAACCAGTAGAAATGACGCTTTTTTTTTGTCATTCTTCCTTTCCACACTGCTTCTGCTTTTGTGCGCTCAGTGTGTGCGTTCTGACACACTCATGCGCCTTAGCTCAGTAACGTCATCGCCGCACGGCAGCATATGTGGATGGAAAAAAAAGTTTTAGTATTTTTCAAAGGCCGTAGTACCTTTTTTAAATTGTTAGTACCGTGGCACTTCATAGTAGCGGTACAGCCCTCGTCCCACCATTACGCAACAAATCCGGCAACAATGGAGTTAACGGTTGAGATTATTTTTTTATTCATCATCATGCTTCAGTTGAGGAATAAACAAAAAACTACATTGAGAAGAAGCCGCCATTGACGACTATTGTCTCTTGTGAATTTTTTGAAGATATGTAACATTAATGTTTTCACCTTCACAAGCTTTTTATCTAGCGTGGCTAGCTGGCTAGCGTTACAAACTAACATGTAATATATTATATAACTTATGCAGAAATATGGGAATTTTATCTGGAATTTTCTCTGGCCCTGCCTAGGCGAGTCAGCATCATGTTCATAATCAATGCATACAATTGTTGTGATTATTCACATAGGTGTTCATTTTGACAACCCTTTTGTTGTGGTGTAAGTCTCTTTACCCGTTTTAGACTGTAACCAGCATGGAAGATGATTGGGGGCAGCAAAATGTTGAAAAAGACTTCCGGGTCAAAGGTCACCTAAGGACAACAGAATGGCACAGATGATGAATTACGTCGTAGGTGATGACTCAAAACTTACAAAGGCCCCGTTTACACTGCACACCAAATCTGATGTTTTTTGCCCTCAAGTGACAAAGATCGGATATTTTTTGCCAGTCCAACGCTTCAAAGAGCTGCAAATCTGATCTTTTCGCATTAGATTCAGGCCGCATCAGGTGGTAGTCCGAATACAATTGGAATCTATCAAATCTTTTAAAATGTGACTGGAGTCTAAACAGAAATGTGAACTGATTATGACTTTTACGTCATCTTTGGGCGAGCTACGTCTTTCATGTGCACAGGAAAAGACGCGGGCCGCCAGCGGAAGTGGATACATCATCAGAACATCCGTTTTTTTGGCGGCCAAATTTTCGGTGCATCATTAGTCAATAGTGCGCTAATAGTAGGCTATACATACACACATATATATATATATATATATTCAGTTTGTCTAAATAGCAATTGTTAAAGAACTGGAGATTGCGTGTACGCAGTGGCGTATGTGCTTACATGTTAAGTGCATTACGCAAGTTGTTTACGTAAGGGAGTTGAAAAATTAAGCTGACGTAGATCCACACTGATGTCCATGTCTCCACTACTTATCAGCCATTAAAAGATTAGAACCCTCCCAAATATATTACACTATATACATATATAGCTCAGAAAATCTGCAAAGACTCCTCCCACCCCCACCAAGGACTGTTTTCACTGCTGGGCTCTAGAAAGAGGTTCCGCAGCCTCCGAAGCAGAACCTCCAGGTTCTGTAACAGCTTCTTCCCTCAAGCCGTAAGACTCTTGAACGCATCATAATTAAATTATCCCCTCAACTCCCCCCAAAATGGATTAACTCGCTGGAATAAAAAAGACAATATAACATACATCCATAAACGTGGACGCATGTGAAAAAGTGCAATATATTTATCTGTACAGTAATCTATTTATTTATTTATATATATTTTTTTATTTTATATATATATATTTATATATTATTTATATATATTTATTTATTTATATATGCACCTTATTGCTTTTGTATCCTGCACTACTATGAGCTTAAGTAACGAAATTTCGTTCTTATCTGTGCTGTAAAGTTCACAAATTTGAATGACAATAAAAAGGAAGTCTAAGTCTAAGTCTAAGTTTATCCATTCATAAGTTCCATCCGTCCATCCATTTTCTACCGCTTATTCCCTTCGGGGTCGCGGGGGGCGCTGGAGCCTATCTCAGCTACAATCGGGCGGAAGGCGGGGTACACCCTGGACAAGTCGCCACCTCATCGCAGGGCCAACACAGATAGACAGACAACATTCACACTCACATTCACACACTAGGGCCAATTTAGTGTTGCCAATCAACCTATCCCCAGGTGCATGTCTTTGGAGGTGGGAGGAAGCCGGAGTACCCGGAGGGAACCCACGCAGTCACGGGGAGAACATGCAAACTCCACACAGAAAGATCCCGAGCCTGGGATTGAACCCCAGACTACTGAGTCCATTATTATTAATATGTGGTGACTTTTATTTTGCAAAGTAGTCGTGACTTTCTTTGTCATTTACCGAATCCAGGCAACTTCCTGTTTTCACTTTATCGAACAGCGCATGCAAGTGACGTCGAAGTTGTGCGCGTTTATACTTGAGTCTGATAAAGATCACATTTCACTTGCAATCTAAACAGTCAGCTGGAAAAAAATCGG